>NC_133335.1:215355685-215621091 GCF_042186555.1 Aquarana catesbeiana
AGAAAAACTCACCCAAGCTCTACCGCTATATAGTATAGTTGGTGTGTAGAGTAGTCGGTGCTCTGGCTAATTAAGCTCACAAAACATCGATAGAAAGTACAGGCCGGCAACTCGACAGCTTCTCCATAGAAAATATTTATTTAAGCATTAGAGCAATAGCATCATCCAAATATGCTGACGCGTTTCGGCCTTAGGCCTTCATCAAAAGGCCTAATGCCGCGTACACACGACTGGACTTTTCGGCAGACTTTGTCCGGCGGACTTTTCAACGGACTTTCCAAATGAACGGACTTGCCTACACACGATCAACCAAAGTCCGACGGATTCGTACGTGATGACGTACGACCGGACTAAAACAAGGAAGTTCATAGCCAGTAGCCAATAGCTGCCCTAGCGTCGGTTTTTGTCCGTCGGACTAGCATACAGACGAGCGGACTTTTCGACCGGACTCGAGTCCGTCGGACAGATTTGAAACATGTTCCAAATCTAAGTCCGTCAAACTTTTGAGAAAAGAAAGTCCGCTGGAGCCCACACACGATCGAATTGTCCGACGGACTCCAGTACGCCGGACCAAGTATGCCGGAAAGTCCGGTCGTGTGTACGCGGCTTAAGGCCCGAAACGTGTCAGCATTTTTGGATGATGTCATTGCTCTAATGCTTGAATAAATATTTTCTATGGAGAAGCTGTCGAGTTGACGGCCTGTACTTTCTATGGATCTTCTGGAGGAACCCTGATCTAGGCTGTTCACAAATAAAAAAGGCAGCCATTGGCTGTAAAAACTGCCTTGTCTCCAGCGCAAACTCACATATCTGCCATCACCTGTCCTCCGAGCTGTGAGCCCAGGCTATTGCAGACAGGCCCCTTGTCACCACATTGGTCTGGGCTCACTGTACCGCAAAGATCAACAATAACTTTATGCCTTTATGGCTCCAATTTCTGCAGTATTGAAGGCTGCCCGCAGTTAACATGGGAAGAAGAGAACCCTTGGCTCTTCTACCATGCATTTTTCTGCATTTTTACTTGATCATGTATGGCAAACTTTAGGGGGCCACACTGTGGCCAACGGGAGTAGAAAATGTCCCGGCGTCAAAGGGAGTAAACAATACCCTATGATTGGTATTGGGCGCAGTAATAGTGCCCAATTGCTGGTATCAATGGGAGAAATAGTTCCCGATCATTGGTGTCAATGAGAGGAATAGTGCCTTATCTTTGTTGTCAATGGTAGGAATAGTGCCCCATCATTGGTCTGGGATGGGAGGAATAGCACACCATCATTGGAGTCAATGGGAGGAATAGCACACCATCATTGGTGTCAATGGGAGGAATAGCACACCATCATTGGTGTCAATTGGAGGCATAGTACCCCATCATTGGTGTCAGTAGGAGGAATAGTGCCCCTTTGTCAGTGTCAGTGGCAGGAACTATGCCCCACTGTTGTAATAATGCCACCAGGTACAGGTAAAAGCAGGGATGCATCTGGCCCTGGGCCACAGTTTGGAGACCACTAATGTATAGGCTTGTGGAGCTCTCATTTTTCTTGGATCATCTTGGGGACCCAAAAAGCTACTCTGTTAGAGAGCTGCCTTTTAAGACTAATAACTGCACCAGATCACACTTACAGTGGGGACAGAAAGTATTCTAGTACAAAATAGTGGTTCACGTTAAGCCTTAGGGATGGGCATATAGTAACGCATAGGTGGAAAAACCACACTCTTGACCAGGAAGCTTCTACAATATTTACATGGGTGTTGAAGGAGTGTAGGACTCAAAGATACAGTATCTTTGAGTCCTACACTCCTTCAACACCCATGTAAATATTGTAGAAGCTTCCTGGGTCAAGAGTGTGGTTTTTCCACCTATGCATTACTATATGCCCATCCCTAAGGCTTAATGTGAACCACTACTTTGTACTAGGCAATGGAAATAGTTTGCCCCAGAGACAATAAGATCCCTGTACTTTCCTTCCCTGTTCTCCCCTGCTGCCAGAGGCCCTGGGAGAATCTCAGTACTTCTGAGTATGGGACACATTTGACATTTCACCTACCTTCTCACACTTTAAGCAATTGGTGCAATAGCCATCCAGATGTTAAAATCCCATGCTGGAGGGTGCACCAAGGGCCTCAATCTGCTCAGTGACAGCTGCCTGTATTTCTGGTGTCAAGTCATCCTGGACAGTCAAGAGGCGCATGACAGAGCATCTCAAAGATAGAGCATTCTTACTTCCAATGACCAACATTGGCGATATAGGTGCCCCCCCAGATTCCATGTTATAATCCGCTGCCAGAGAGTGCATTAATGGCCTTAATCTGCTCAGTGGCAGCTGCCTACATGGTTCTGGTGTCATGTCATCTTGGACAGTCAAGAGGGGCAAGACAGGGAGCATCTCAAAGAAGGACCATTCTTCCTTCCAATGACCAATATGGGTGATCTGAGTGGTCCCTCAGATTCCCATGTTATAACATGGCAGATGCCTGCATAGTTCTATGGCTATGTTATCCTGAACAGTCAAGATGTGCTGTACACAGAGTATTCTTCCTTCCAATTGCCACCAACAGGGTTCCAGTTTTTCTAATCCTACTGACCACCAACACTGGGGCATTTTTATTAGCACCTACCACTTGATGCTGGGTCATTTTATTCCTCCTTTTAACCACTGACAACAGGGTATTTTTTTTCCCATTGACCACCAATGCTGGCAAATCTTCTCCCACTGACCACAGATGCTGAAGCTTTCCTTCCACTGACAACCAACACTGGAAATGTTTCTTTTGTCTCAGTGACCACCAAATAAAAAAAATGTTTGAAGACCCCATAAAGACATGTGATATTAGAGCTCTGGTGCATCCCCTGCATCCCTCAAAGCAACACGTTGTGCCTTTCTGATCAATAAAGAGGTAAGCAGTGGGAGAAAGTAGAGGTTCAGCTTGAAGACTTGAGGTAGATGGGGGCTGGTATTTCAATACTGGACTCCCTAGACAACAAGCAACTAACATTTATAAGGAAATGTTGGCTGGTTTGTACCACCAAGTGCCTTTTTAAGAACAAAAGGCATCATGATTGGAAATAGATATGGATATGATTTGCTATAAGGGTGTCAAATATACAAAAAATGCCCCAAAAAATGTAGGCACCACTTTTCTTGGACTGGCTTAGACCTCAATTAGCTTACCTGTCCCTTGCAGTATGCCTTGAGCTCCTCTGCTGTACATTCCTGGTCGCTATGAGTTCGGATACAAGCACAGATCTCTTCCCCCATCCGTGCATCTTTAACTCCGATGATCTGCAAAGACACGGTGCAATTTGGTCTGTGACAGGCAACGCAGTCAACCATTATTCTATAACCAGTTCCTTTCAGTTACCTGGGCTTCCATGACTTTGGGGTGCGTATGGAGGAACTGCTCGATTTCAGCCGGGTAAATGTTTTCACCTCCGCGAATGATCATGTCTTTACAGCGCCCAACGATTCGACAGTATCCGTATTCGTCCAAGGTCGCTATGTCTCTGGAAGATGACGGCAAAGGCATTACATTAATTCATTAGCAAACCAAAGTCTTTATTTACACACTTGGTCTAAGTCAATGACTCGGGTATTGAAGCAAGAGAGTCAGCCAGGTAACTATCACTTTCATAAGGTGACATTAGTTCCATTTGGTTGCTCACTCATTCCAAGATCAGGAGCACGAGTATAACTAAGGTGTCAATTTAGGGCCCTAAAGCACCAATCCCAGAATCCCTCCCATTATCATGGTTAAAGTGGCTGCTAATTAGTACCAAACATCTCTTTTTTTTGTCAAATGTGTATTGTTTTATCCTTTTCTCTGTACTTAATGATCTCTCTGGATTGGATCTCCATGGATCAACATTTAAAGTTTAAAAAATTTGCTCAATATTCTGTGTACTTAACTACTTCAATACCGGACACTTTACCCTCTACCTGCCCAGGCCAATTTTCAGCTTTCATCGCTGTCGATTTTTAAATGACAATTGTGCGGTCATGCTACACTGTACCCAAACAAAATTTTTATCATTTTTTTTCCCACAAATAGAGCTTTCTTTTGGTGATATTTGATTACCTCTGGGGTTTTTTTTTTTGCTAAACAAATAAAAAAATGTTTTTTCTTTGAAAAGACCGCTGTGCAAAAACCGTGTGACATAAAAAAAATTATTTATTTTATTCTCTAGGGCAGTGATGGCAAACCTTGGCACCCCAGATGTTTTGGAACTACATTTCCCATCATGCTCAACTACACTGCTGAGTGCATGAGTATCATGGGAAATGTAATTCCAAGGTTCCAAGGTGCCAACGTTCGCCATCACTGCTCTAGGGTCCCTGCTAAAAAATATATATAGAATGTTTGGGGGTTCTAACTAATTTTCTAGCAAAAAATTCAGAATTTAACTTGTAAGCATCAATTATCAGAAATAGGTTTAGGCATGAAAGGGTTAACAACTAGCTATGCTTCACACAGAACTCAAATCGGTTGGATTATTTTATGACCGATCCGAATCGTTGTTCTCCGATATCTGTGGCTGTTACTTTTTTTTTAAAAGGGCAACTTTATTTAAAAAAAAAGGGGGGGACGAGCGGAGGGGGGGGGGCGAGCGGGGCTTCGATCCCCCGCATCGCTGGACCCAGGGACAGGTAAGTGTCCAATTAAAAGTCAGCAGCTGCAGTATTTGTAGCTGCTGACTTTTAATTTTTTTTTTTTAATGGACCCCCTGGGTGGAACTCCTCTTTAAGCACTACAATGCAGGTTTTACTTTTTATTATACATTAGAAAATGACAAGTCCACTTCAGAAAACAAATGTCAATTATAGCGGCGCTATGTCTAAAACTAAGTGAATCAGAGTAGCGCACCAATGGACAAGCGGCGCTCACTCACCCGGTCTTGTACCACCTTTCAGGGGTGATGCACTCCTTGGTCTTCTCTTCTTCGTCCCAGTAGCCCAACATGACACCAAAGCCTCGAACCCACAGTTCACCCGAAGCATTCACTGGAAGTATTTGTTCTGTTTTGGTGTCCACTACCTTCGCCTGAGCAGAAATAGAGAGGTCAGTGCTGGAAATTTTTTAGAAGTAAAAGGATTATACAAACAACAACAGAAAAAAAAGTAGACACAGCGGCGCCTCACCTCTGTATGGGACATGACATAACCTACGGTGTCTATTTTCCGGAAAATATCGTCGTAGAGGAAGCCCATGAAAGTGACCGGGCTGTTCTCTGTTGTGCCGTAGCCAACCTGTAAAAATAGAACAACAACACTTTTTTTGTGAGCTATTTTTTACATTTTTATGTAAATCTCATCAACTTAAAAGGGGACCTGAAATACGCCTCAGCTTCCTAACCTCGTGCCAACCACGCAAGTGGAGTAACGCACATACGCAGCAGCAAGAACGATGGGCTTAAATACCCAGCCACCGCACATATGAGTCTACAGCGGCATGAGGTTTTTTTATACTCTGTGATCCGAGCTCAACTGACCGCAAAGTCACCAATAGATCTCAGTCATGGCTCCTGATCGGGGACCAGCGGGACGGGATCCCAATCATGTGATCACCAGAAGCCGTGCCACCTCCTAGGCATTAAAGCTCACCTAACAGGCAACGGAAGGCATGGATCACAGCTTGACGTTTTAGACCTTTAAACTACTTAACGACCAGCCGCCACAGTTGTACTGCGGCAGGTTGGCTCTCCTGCGCGAATCGCCGTCATTGTACGCCGAGCACGTACGCGGCGATCTGTGGGCGCACGCGCGCGTGACTATGCGCTAGCGGGGAAGCCAAATCAGTGGGTCGGGTGGACTCGATATCCGTCGGCCACCCGTGATCGCTCCACAGAGAGGCAGAACGGGGATCTGCCAGTGTAAACAAACAGATCCCTGTTCTGTCAGGGAAGTAGAGTGAGATTGTCTGTTCCTGCTGATCAGGAATAGCGATCTCTCTCTACTCCCAGTCAATCCCATCCCCCCCACAGTTAGAAAGCACCTCCCTAGGGAACATTTAACCCTTTGATCGCCCCCTAGTGTTAACCCCTCCCCTACCAGTGTAATTTATACAGTGATCAGTGCATATTTTTAGCTCTGATCACTGTAAAAATGTCACTGGTCTCAAAAACGTGTCAAAAGTGTCCGATCTGTCTGCCGCAATGTCGCAGTCCCGCTAAAAATCGCAGATCACCGCCATTACTAGTAAAAAAAAATAATAATAAAGATGCCATATATCTATCCCCTATTTTGTAGACGCGATAACATTTGCGCAAACCAATCAATATACGCTAATTTGGATTTTTTTTACCAAAAATATGTAGAAGAATACATATTGGCCTAAACTGAGGAAGAAATTAGTTTTTTGACTTTTTTGGGGGATATTTATTATAGCAAAACGTAAAAAATTCGGGTTTTTTTCAAAATTGTCGGTCCTTTTTGTTTATAATGCAAAAAATAAAAAACCCCAGAGCAGATCAAATACCACCAAAAGAAAGCTCTATTTGTGGGGAAAAAAAAGACGTCAATTTTGTTTGGGTACAGCATCGCACGACCGCGCAATTGTCAGTTAAAGTGATGCAGTGCCGTGTCGCAAAAAATGGCCTGGTCATGAAAGGGAAAATCTTCCGCTCCTTAAGTGGTAAAAACCACTTGAGCTCCAGGTCTTTTTTCTAATACTTTTGTTTACATGTAAAATCAGTATTTTGTGCTAGAAAATTACTTAGAACACCCAACCATTATATATATATTTTTTTAAAGCAGAGGCCCTAGGAAATAAAATGGATGTCACACGGTATTTGCACAGCGTTTTTTCGAAACCCTTTTACACTTTTTTTGAATTTTAATGCAGGAAAGCACAATACATAACCCAATTTTTTGGTAAAATATTAAAGATGATGGTACACCAAGTAGATACTGTAGATACCTAACATGTCTAGCTTTAAAATTGCGGGCGCCCGTGCAACGGCGACAAACAACGTAAATTCTATCCATAGGCGACGCTTTAAAAGCCTTTACAGGTTACCACTTTAGATGTACAGAGGTCTAGTGCTAGAATTACTGTCCATGATCTGACATTCGCGGTGATACCCCATATGTGCGGAATGATTGCCGTTTGCTGGGGCACTTTAAAATAATGTTGTTTTTTTTTTTAAATTATTTATTTATTTCCTTTTTTTATTTTTACACTGTTGCTTTAAAATCTGATCACTTATTGCTGTCACAAAGAATGTAATCCTTGTGACAGCAATAGGCATGTGACAGGTACTCTTTATGTAGAGATCTGGGGTCTATAAGACCCCAAATCCCTTCTCTGCCCTTAAAAGCATTTGATCACACAAAAATCTGTGTTTTCTAATGCTTTTAATTTTTTTAAATGGCGCAATTAACATCCGGGTAAACCAGAAGTGATGTCAGGTCATCGTTTCCAGGTTACCGTAGCCGTGAGCTGATCAAAGCTGATCCAGGCTTTGTTTGGCTCTCCAACTAGCTGGCGGAAGCATCGGTTGGTCACTTGGGTCCTGGTCGGGGTGTCAGAAACCATCAAATCAGACCGAGACAGAAGTACAGTTAAATCACACTTGTTTAATAATAAAAGTAAAAAGAACAAACGTAGTCAAAACATAGCCAGAGTTCAGTAACCGGAACGTATAGTCAGCCAAGCCAGAAGTCAGGGATCAAAGTAGTGGAACAGCAGGCAGGATCCGGAGCCAGAAGGGATGTCAGCAAAGCCAGTCTTTAAACAGGAATGCAGGAAATTGTTTCTTGTGATGTGACCAAGTCCTCTGGACTGGACGGCTTAAGTAGGCAGGGCTGACGAGCAGGATCATCAACAGCTGAATAACTGTGGAGAGAGATAGGAGCTGGCAATTAGCCGACAGCTGAGCGGCCAGCTCAGAGAAGGAAGGGCTGAGCCCAGCCCTGACATGGGGAGAGCCAGAGAATAGCAGAAGGCTATAACCACTTGAAGTCCACCGATGTATGGGTTGTCAGCCCTGCCTGCTTGAATACAGAACTTTACCTTTTAACTGTAGTGAGAAAGAGCTTTTGTTATTCCCTATGACTTCATCACTGGCCTTGTAAAATTCAAGCAGGGATTGATGGTGGCTGTAAGCTTCGTTTCTGTAGGCATGCCCCCAGAACCACATCTCCCCAGAGTCCTTCCTTTATACATATTGTATAGGCATTCTCTTACTTGTCAAGGAAGCAATATGCTTAGTCCTTCTCTGTCCCTCAATAAATGCATGTAGAGGAGGGACAGAGAGAGGCAGGTGGATATATTTTAACTTTGCCCCCATTTACTTATTTTGTATGGATCTTTGACTCAGGATTTTTGAGTCAGGGGTCAGAGGTCACCTAAAGTCTGACAATGGTTGTCCCATCAACTGCCTGACCTCACGGTGAACCGTCCTCCAGCTCCATGACTATATCAAATATCCAAGCTCTATATGTTGAATTAAACTGGACCACTACAGTGCACTGTTGAGTCTGGAAGCCAGGCAGTGGAGAGGGGCACCTACAGTCAGACTTCTGGTGACCTCCGTTGACCCCTATAGGCTTCCATGGGGCCACTAGACACATAGGAGCCGGCAGGTAGCCAGCACAATGGCTTACTGGTTAGCACTTCTGCCTTGCAGCACTTGAATGCTTGGTTTGGGTGTGCCAAAGTGCAAGAAGGGTCATCCTGATAGGAGGACAGAGGGATGAGCTAATCAGTGTGCTGCTTCTCCTTTCACTGTCCAGTCACAGGGAGGAGGTGAGGAGTGAGCCTGTAAATGAAAGCAAAATTAAGGTCACGCCCCCTTCTAAACAGGGCTGTGCTAAATGGCAGAGCTGTGTCAATCTCAGGACTGGAGGGACAGAAATACAAACAGCTTTCTCTATGTATATCATCTGTATTTATTTGTTTGCCTGGAGTTTGGCTTTAAATGAAAGGGCTCCTTCACAGAAGCATTTGACAGTCAGTGAGGAGGCATTGTCTCCCATATTCTCCGGCCAATTTAAATCCTTGATCGATGCACTAGCACCACAACCATGTGTACTGCAGCGGTTGCAGGGCAATTGCCTACTGTACCCCATTCACTTGAACAGGTCAAATTCGGCACTGCGGCCTCCCCAAAAGCAATAGGCTTGTGTACACCCCCAGCCCTGCAGCTAAAGGTGGTGGCGGTTGGGGAGTAAAAGTGTGGCTCAACCGCAGGGTTTTACCGGCCCCCAACTGTTAGTATGAACACGCCATCGACGTATTTCTAAAATGTACTGCTCATGTAATCAGTCTGCACCTACCAATTATTTATATACTACCTGGGTATGCAGGAGTTAACAGGCCATCCTGGTATGGTGTTATTGCACATCCATCATATGTCCCTGGAGGCATTCCAGGTGCCCCTCCTAAGTCTCATAAGTAAGAGACATGTGGCAGCTTCAGGAAAAAAGTCTCGGGGATTTTCCAAAGCATTTCAGGGGCCGATGGACCCCTCGAAAGGAGAGGGGCATAATGCTAATGACGGGGGTACAACTTCAAAAAATATTTAAGTGGCACACAGGTCAGTAATGACATCCATGGGCTTATTGAATAAGACAATGAGGAATGTGCAAAGTTCCATAAACTTATACTAGCCAATCAGAAGTTATCTTTCACTCATAAAAACATCTGGTGTGACATTTTCCTAATTCCTTGCATATATACACTGTATGTTTGTGTATATAAACTAATACACACACACACACACACACACACACACACACACACACACACACACACACACACACACACACACACACACACACACACACACACACACACCAAAAGTATTGGGACACCTTCCTTTACACGCACATGATCTTTAATGGCATCCCAGTCTTAGATGCCAATTGAGTTGGCCCTGACTCTTCTGGGAAGGCTGCCCACAACGTTTAGGAATGTGTCTATGGGAATGTTTGACCATTCTTCCAGAAGAGCATTTGTGAGGTCCGGCACTGATGTTGGACCTGGCACGCAGTCTCTGCTCTATTTTATCCCAAAGGTGTTCTATCAGGTTGAGGTCAGGGTTCTGTGCAGGCCAGTCAAGTTCCTCCACCCCAAACTCACTCATCCATGTCTTTATGGACCTTGCTTTGTGCACTGGTGTGCAGTCATGTTGGAACAGGAAGGGGCCATCCCCAAACTGTTCCCACAAAGTTGGGAGTATGAAATTGTCCAAAATGTCTTGGTATGCCGACGTCTTAAGAGTTCCCTTCAATGGAACTAAGGGGCCAAGCCCAACCCCTGAAAAACAACCCCAAACCATAATCCGCCCTCCACCAAATGATTTGGACCAGTGCACAAAGCAAGGTCCATAAAGACATGGATGAGCGAGTTTGGGGTGGAGGAACTTGACTGGCCTGCAAAGTCCTGACCTCAACCCGATAGAACACCTTTGAGATGAATTAGATCGGAGACTGCGAGCCAGGCATTCTCATCCACATCAGTGCCTGACCTCACAAACATTCCCATAGACACACTCCTAAACCTTGTGGACAGCCTTCCCAGAAGAGTTGAGGCTGTTATAGTTGCAAAGGGTGGGCCAAATCAATACTGAACCCTACAGACTAAGATGCAGATGCCATTAAAGTTCATGTGCGTGTAAAGGCAGATGTCCCAATATCTTTGACAATATAGTGTATGTCACCCTAGTTATAGATCTACTGGATATGTATTATGTACACTCTGGTGTGAATTTGGATTGTGGGACAACCCACTAGTCTTCTCCGTTGTGAAATTAAAGGAGAGGTAGGGCCAAAGCTCTTTTGGTCCCACTTCTCTTGGGGATTACAGGAGTGAGTGGGCCAACTCAATATTGAACCCTACGGACTAAGACAGGGATGATATTAAAGTTCACGTGCGTGTAAAGGCAGGCGTCCCAATACTTTTAAGTATATAGTGTATATATGTATGTGTATAATATATGTAGTTCAGTGAGTAAAATAAGTATTCATTCACCCCTTCACAAAACATGACTT
Organism: Aquarana catesbeiana; assembly: GCF_042186555.1. Lineage (NCBI taxonomy): Eukaryota > Metazoa > Chordata > Amphibia > Anura > Ranidae > Aquarana > Aquarana catesbeiana. Next base: position 215,366,674 of record NC_133335.1, read on the forward strand.
AGTACTTGGTGGCAAAACTCTTGTCGGCAATCACAGAGGTGAGATGTTTCTTGTAGTTGGCCACCAGGTTTGCACACATCTCAGGAGGGATTGTGTCCCACTACTCCTCTTTGCAGATCCTCTCCAAGTCCTTAAGGTTTCAAGGCTGACGTTTGGTAACCCAAACCTTCAGCTCCTGCCACATATTTTCTATGGGATTAAGGTCTGGAGACTGGCTAGGCCACTCCAGGAACCTAATGTGCTTCTTCTTGAGCCACTCCTTTGTTGCCTTGGCCGTGTGTTTTGGATCATTGTCACGCTGGAATACCCATCCATGACTCATTTTCAATGCCCTGGCTGAGGGAAGGAGGTTCTCACCCAGGGTTTGATAGTACATGGCCCCGTCCATTGTCCCTTTGATGTGGTGAAGTTGTCCTGTCCCCTTAGCAATAGCCCCAAAGCATAATGTTTCCACCTCCATGTTTGACGGTGGGGATGGTGTTCTTGGGGTCATAGGCAGCATTCCTCCTCCTCCAAACACGGCGAGTTGAGTCGATGCCAAAGAGCTCGATTTTGGTCTCATCTGACCACAACACTTTCACCCAGTTCTCCTCTGAATCATTCAGATGTTCATTAGCAAACTTCAGACAGGCCTGTACATGTGTTTTCTTGAGCAGGGGGACCATGTGGGCGCTGCAGGATTTCAGTCCTTCACGGCATAGTATGTTGGCAATTGTTTTCTTGGTGACTATGGTCCCAGCTGCCTTGAGATCATTGATAAGATTCTCCCGTGTAGTTCTGGGCTGATTCCTCACCGTTTCCATGATCATTGAAACTCCACGAGGTGAGATCTTGCATGGAGCCCCAGACTGAGGGAGACTGACAGTTATTTTGTGTTTCTTTCATTTGCGAATAATCGCACCAAATGTTGTCACCCTCTCACCAAGCTGCTTGGCGATGGTTTTGTAGCCCATTCCAGCTTTGTGTAGGTCTACAATCTTGTCCCTGACATTCTTGGACAGCTCTTTGGACTTGGCCATGGTGGAGAGATTGGAATCTGATTGATTGCTTCTGGGGACAGGTGTCTTTTATACAAGTAACAAGCTGAGATTAGGAGCTCTCCCTTTAAGAGAGTGCTCCTAATCTCAGCTCGTTACCTCTGTAGAAGACACCTGGGAGCCAGAAATCTTGCCAATTGATAGGGGATCAAATACGTATCTCACTTATTAAAATGCAAATTTATAACTTTTTTGAAATGTGTTTTTCTGGATATTTTTGTTATTCTGTCTCTCACTGTTAAAATAAACCTACCATTAAAATTAGAGACGGTTCATTTCTTCGTCAGTGGGCAAACGTACAAAATCAGGAGGGAAAAAAATATTTTTTTTCCCCCCTCACTGTATATAGATATATATATATTTGTAGTGATGTTTTTGTGCGAATTCAGCAGTCTGTTCTCAGTGAAAAAATGTCAAGTATTTGAAAATAATGGAATAAAAATTGCACAGGCGGTGATTTACACAGGGAGAAATCAGACAGCGCGCCCACAAAGGGCCTTTAATAGAGAATATAAATACTGCCAATGCCAAAAAAATGTCTGCTACTGGCGAAGGACTGGCCATGCCAAACTGCTGCATAAATAGAACAGGGGCGCTGTGCCAGGCTACTGCCAGCAGTGTGCCAGGCCATCCACATCCAGAATTCCTTGTCCAGAGCAGGACTGCGCTCGGAGATTGGATATGGGCAGGCCAGTGTAGGTGGAACATTGCATTAAAGAGACCCTGTTACCAATTTAAAAAAAAAACCTGTTCTTACGCAGAAAAATCATGTGTTTTAAATGCTTACTGGGAGCATTTTTTTTTCCATGTTTTTTTTTTTCTCTTTATTCACCTGCAATGTGCCTTTAACTTGCTAGAAAAATATAAAGGATACTTTCACTTTCATGGAAAAAAAAAATACAGCAACTAAAAAAAAAACATAATATAGCATATGCAATGTCTACACAAGACATATTGTAATTTAAAGGGTAACTCCACTTTTGTTGAAAAAAAATAGCAATTTAACTGCTTCAGTTAATGACCAGGGAATTTTTTGTGATTTGGCACTGCGTCGTTTTAACTGACAATTACGCAAACCCAAACACAATTGACGTCCTTTTTTTCCCCACAAATAGAGCTTTCTTTTGGTGGTATTTGATCACCTCTGCGGTTTTTATTTTTTGCGCTATAAACAAAAAAATGAGCGACAATTTTGAAAAAAAAAAACCCCACAATATTTTGTACTTTTTGCTATAATAATTATCCCCATTTTTTAAAAAAAAAGCAAATTTTTTCTCAGTTTAGGCCGATATGTATTCTTCTACATATTTCTGGTAATAAAAATCGCAATAAGCATATATTGATTGGTTTGCGCAAAAGTTATAGCGTCTACAAAATAGGGGATAGATTTATAGCACTTTTATTATTATTATTTTTTTTACTAGTAATGGCGGTGATCTGCTGTTTTTATCGGGACTGTGACATTATGGCGGACACATCGGCCACTTTTGACACATTTTTGGGACCATTGGCATTTATACAGCGATCGGTGCTGTAAAAATCCACTGATTACTGTATAAATGTCACTGGAAGGGAAGGGGTTAACACTAGGGGACGATTAAGGGGTTAACTGTGTTCCCTGGGTGTGTTCTAACTGAAGGGGGGAGGGGACTGTCTAGGGGAGATGACAGATCAATGTTCATACTTTGTATGAACACACGATCTGTCTCTTCTCCCCTCAGAGAACCGGGATCTGTGTGTTTACACACACAGATCCCGGTTCTCAATGTCACGAGCGACCGCGGGAGCCTGGCGGTCATCACGCCCACCAGGCACTCGCATCGGCAGGGGGCGAGCAGCGGGCAGGGCGAAGTGACAGGTTTCGCCCAGCCGTGCCATTCTGCCGCAGTGAAACTGCGGCGGCTGGTCGGCAAGTGGTTAAAAATAAATAAATAGCGTATACAATTACAGAACAAGTCATTTTATGTGCACCATTGGTGTAGGGATATAGCGCTTAAAATAGCGCCTGCGAATCGCCTGTAAAGCACCTCTCCTCTCACTCCAGTGTGAAAGCCCGAGTGTCTTCACACTGGGGTGCTGTGCTGGCAGGACACTCAAAAAAAGTTTTGCAAGCAGCATCTTTGAGGCGCTGTAGGAGCAGTGTATACACCACTCCTAAAGCTCCCCTGCCCATTGAAATCTATGGGGAGCACCAGCAAAGCCATGGAAACAATGGGCAGCTCCATTGGGCAGCTCCAGCAAAGCGCCGCTGCGGCACTTTTAACCCTTTTTCGGCTGTTATCGCGGGTTTAAAGTGCCCTGCTAGTGTCCAAAAAGCGACACCAAGACATTGGTAAATCACCTCTAAAAATAGCGGCGATTTACCACAGACGACCGCATGCCCCAGTGTGAAAGTGCACTTAGGCTGAATTTTATTGGTTCAAAGAATGTGAGGCAAAATGGTTGGCCCTCATGCATGTTCACTTCATCAAATCTGGCAATCTTTGAAAAAAGTTTGGACACCCCTGATCTAAACCATTCCATTGTAGCTCTGGCTGTATGTTTAGGGTCGTTGTCCTGCTGGAAGGTGAACCTCCGCCCCAGTCTCAAGTCTTTTGCAGACTCTAACATGTTTTCTTCTAAGATTGCCCTGTATTTGGCTCCATTCATCTTCCCATCAACTCTGACCAGCTTTCCTGTCCCAGCTGAAGAAAAGCAAGAAAAGCATCCCTACAGCATGATGCTGCCACCACCATGTTTCACGGTGTGTTTCATCACCCTGAACACACCATGTTTCAGATGGTGTGCAGTGTTAGTTTTCCAGCACACATTTTTCTTTTAGGCCAAAAAGTTCAATTTTGGTCTCATCTGACCAGAGCACCTTCTCCCACATGTTTGCTGTGTCCTCCACATGGCTTCTCGCAAACTGCAAGCAGGACTTCTTATGGCTTTCTTTCAACAATGACTTTCTTCTTGTCACTCTTCCATAAAGGGCAGATTTGTGAAGAGTATGACTAATAGTTGTCCTGTGGACAGATTGTCCCACCTGAGCTGTGGATCTCTGCAGCTCCTCCAGAGTTACCATGGGCCTCTTGGCTGCTTCTCTGATGAATGTTCTCCTTGCCTGTCAGTTTAGGTGGACGGCCATGTCTTGGTAGGTTTGGAGTTGTGCCATACTCTTTCCATTTTTGGATGATGGATTGAACAGTGCTCCGTGGGATGTTAAAAGCTTGGGATTTTTTTTTTTATAACATAACCCCACTTTAAACTTCTCCACAACTTTCTCCCTGACCTGTCTGGTGTGTTCCGTGGCCTTCATAATGCTGCTTGTTCACTAAGGTTCTCTAACAAACCTCCGAGGTCTTCACAGAACAGCTGGATTTATACTGAGATTAAATCACACACAGGTGGACTATATTTACTAATTTGGGGATTTCTGAAGGCAATTAGTCCCACTAGATCAGGGGAAGGCAACCTCGGCCCTCCAGCTGTGGTGAAACTACAAATCCCATCATGCTTCTGCTTCTAGGAGTCATGCCTGTGATTGTTAGGGTCTTGCAATGTCTCATGGGACTTGTAGTTTCAAAAAAGCTGGAGGGCCGAGGTTGCCTACTCCTGGTCTAAATTTTAGTTAAGGGTATTGGAGTAAAAGGTGCTGAATACAAATGCATGCCACACTTTTCAGATATTTGTAAAAAGTTTGGAAAACCATTTATCATTTTCTTTCCACTTGGTGTTGGCCTATCACTGTGATGGCGAACCTTGGCACCCCAGATGTTTTGGAACTACATTTCCCATGATGCTCATGCACTCTGCAGTGGAGTGGAGCATCATGGGAAATATAGTTCCAAAACCTCTGGGGTGGCAAGGTTCGCCATCACTGGTCTATCATATAAAATCCCAATAACATTCATGTGTTTGGTTGTAACATGACAAAATGTGGAAAATGTCAAGGGGTATGAATACTTTTTCAAGGCACTGTATATGCACACACAAATCTTGTCTCTGTTGATGAAGAACAGTGGGCTATATTGTAATAATAATAATTGTACAGGGATTAGCTTAGAGACGCATAGTCCTAATTAAATTAGAGACTATAGGGTCAGACTGTGTTTCTTCTGTAATGCTAAAATACTTTAAACATTTTCCGGCAAAGCTTTACCCTCTCACAGCCCATTCAGTTCACTGTGTTCTCTTTCTGCTGCTCGCAGTGGGTTAAATTCACACTCACCTCCCAAAATCTGCCTCTTCCATCAGCGCTTGGCTGCGGTCTCTGCATATTTTTTTTAAATTTAATATGATATAAATAGGTCTGTGTGTGGAGGTCTCGCTCACACTGCCAGTGCTGTGTGACCGCCATGGAACACCTCCGCGTTTTTCTCCTTCTCGCCATCCTAGCTGTTGCGTGCCACAGCCTCAAGGCATGCCCCGCCAACTGTCACTGCCACGGGGGAGAACTGCAGCATGTTATCTGCTACAGCTCAGGGTTGACTAAGATCCCCAAAGTGTCAGAGCAAACTCGCCTGGTCAACCTGCAAAAGAACTCCTTCCCCGTGCTGGCTCCCAACTCCTTCAAGGAAATGAAAGGTTTGGTGTCCTTGCACATGCAGTACTGCGGGATCCGAGAAGTGGCTACGGGGGCTTTCCGAGGTCTTAAGAGGTTGGTGTATCTCTACCTGTCCCACAACGACATTAGCGTGATCGGCGCCGGAGCCTTTGAAGAGTTGCCTGAGCTCACTTATCTCTACATGGAACACAACAAGATCATTGACATACCCAAGGGGCTGCTGTCGCCGCTCGCCAACCTGTTCATTTTCCAGCTCAGCAACAACAAGGTGCGCGAGCTGAAACCGGGGACCTTTACTGGCGCCAAGGACCTGCGCTGGCTCTACCTGTCGGATAATGAGCTCACCACCCTGCAGCCGGGGTCCTTGGATGAAGTGGAAAACCTGGCCATCTTTCACATAGACGGAAACCAGCTGAGCACTTACCCGCTGGCTGCCGTCAGCAAGCTGAGGGTGGTGGAAGATTATAAGATCTCCCGAAACCCCATCAAAGTCATCCCTGATTTCGCCTTCCAGTCGTTTGGCCGATACATGGAAACCCTCTCCATGGACCACATGGGTATCGAGAAGGTAAGAGGTCAACATAAAACATGGACTGAAGAACCACCAAAACTTTACAAAACTACATAAATAAAATGAGCTGTTGATGCTAGCATTAAATTGATTGTAAACCCTTACATATACCCAGTGATATGGCTATCCTCAGGTGATACACAGAGATGAAACAAGTCCTGCTACATAAGTTGTACCTGTTTATCTGCGGTCTCTACATCAAAGTGATGAATTTATAAAGCTTGTCTCAGCTGTCAGAAAAAAGGGGGCGGAGAGCTCAAATTACACACTGTAGAGCTCAGTGAGGAGAGCTCTGAGAGCTGATTGGAGGGGAGGGGAGGGAAGTTTAAAAGGGGGCGGAGAGCTCAAATTAAACACTGTAGAGCTCAGTGAGGAGAGCTTTGAGAGCTGATTGGAGAGGAGGGGGACTCCCACCCCATCCTCCTTCACACGGCACAGGAACAGAACTGAGGATGTCAATCAGCTGGAGGTCCCTCCCCACCATTTTTCTCTTGGTGTCAGAAAAACGTGTCAGAAATTATTCATACTAATAGCACAGGAATGAAGTAGCAAACAGAAATGACACTTAGTGCTCGGGATAGGGACAAGTACACACTATAGAGGGATATGCTTTGTTCATATTTCATGTCTGAGGTTTACAACCACTTTAAGCTAAAATGTGAGCAACGGATAAACAGATCAAAGAAAATGTAGACATACAAATATTATCTTGTAATTGTCACATTCAACTGGACATGTTCTATAGTGCTGAAGACATTTCATAGCTTCAGTTCTGAAGATCATAGGGCAAACTAAAAAAAAAAAGTCTTTAATATCACGGAACTATTGAAGTCCAGTTGAATGTGACCAACTACTACTAAATATACCATGACCGGTATAAATGACAACCTTCACAAAGATTGCTTTACATTCCAACTGGTGATGGCAATGCAAAGGGTTCACCCCTCACGCACGCCTTTAAGGCTGTTTTAGCTAAATATGCGACCCCCATTGCAGTTCCAAGAGGTATTTTGGGAAAACTGCTAATTGGTTCTATACAAGTGGTTGGGGGTAACCACAGAGCTCCCCATGGCATGGGATAAAGGTCATTTTAGGAAGCAAAATAAGGTCACTCTAAATTGACATTACGAAGAAGAGCATCTTGGAGGCAGTAAGTGTCCATTTCAAGCACAAAAACGTAACATCTCTCCATTTACAGTCTATTCTCCCAACAATGACAAAGCTCCCTAGTAAGACATAAGGGTTGATTTACTAAAACTGGAGTGTGCAAAGTCTGGTGAAGCCGTGCATGGTAGCCAATCAGCTTCTAACTTCAGCTTGTTTAATTACCCCCAATTAGTGACTGGGGGTAGCCAAAGAGCTCACAAGGATAAGGGATAAAAGGTCATTCTAGGAAGCAAAATAAGCTCACTATAAATTGACATCACGAATAAGAGTATGTTCGAGGTAGTAAGTGTCCATTTCAAGCATAAAAACATAATGTCTCTCCATTCACCTTCTATTCTCCCAACAATGACAACACTCCATAGTGAGACACTGGGGTTGATTTACTAAAACTGGAGAGTGCAAAATCTGGTGCAGATATGCATGGTAGCCAATCAGATTCTAATGTCAACTTGTTCAATTAGGCTTTGACAAACATATCTGGGGAGCTGATTGGTTTCTATGCAGACCTGCACCAGATTTTGCACCCTCCAGTTTTAGTAAATCTCCCCTATAGGGTATTTTCAGCAAAATCAGCTTCTCATCATTAACATTTTCCAGACCAAAAGTAAAAAAAAAATGATCAAAACTGATATCTGTTTGATATCTGTATGGAGATAGCGTCTCCAAGCTCTAAAAGGATGTACATTATCCAAACGGAGAGATTTACTAAAACTGGAGGGTGCAAAATGTGGTGCAGCTCTGCATAGAAACCAATCAGCTTCCAGGATTTTTGTCAAAGCTTAACTGAACATACTGAAGTTAGAAGCTGATTGGCTACCATGCACAGCTGCACCAGATTTTGCACATCAACCCCATAGTGTTGGCTGTTTTTTTTTTATCACTCAATGCATTTTCAGCAAAACCACAAAATCAAATTAGCTGTTGATGCTTAAAATAAATCTAAAGCCAAAACTTTTTTTTTTGGAAAGAGTTAAGTAAGGTTAAAACCCCAGTCAGTTTTTTTGCATTATTTGAAAAGATTTCCAAGTAGGATTTCCAGAGATTTTGGAGGGGAAAGAGACACGTCCTCTCGCCCTACTGGAAGACTTAGAGGGCTTTCACACCGAGGCGCGGGGGGCGTCGGCGGTAAAGCGGCGCTATTTTTAGCGCCGCTCACCTTCGTTTTAGCAGTGCTATTCGGCTGCTAGCGAGGCGGTTTTAACCCCCCGCTAGCGGCCAAAATGGGGTTAAATCTGCCCGCGATATTGCAGCGCTGCCCCATTGATTTCAATGGGGAGCAGCCATGGAGGAGCGGTAAACACAACGCTCCTTCACCGCTCCAAAGAAGCTGCTGGCAGGACTTTTCCTGACGTCCTGCCATCGCATCTCCATTGTCTCCAGTGTGAAAGCCCTGGAGCAGCTGTTTGAGGGCGGATTGCAGGCGCTATTTTTTAACGCTATAGTGCCTGAAAAATGCCCTCGGTGTGAAAGGGGTCTTACCTTTTATTCCTGTTTTGGTGACCACTTTAAAATGCTTTCAGTTCCCTCCTCAGTTTCGGCCCCGACGACATGTTGGCTTCATATATACGCTTTTAAATGGCCGTTGGTAAGGTGTAAAGTATGTGCAGACGTTATACCAAAATTTTGGCATTTTCATTGCAAGGACCAAAATCTCTTTGTCATTAGCTTCCGTATTTTGAAAATTCACTTTTTTTTTTTTTTTTTTTATAGCTGAGTGTTGAAAGAGTTAATTTCCAGTTTCAAACCGCTGTTTCTTCTTCCTCCTGGATAGGAAAAGAGCAGCCAGTTTTTCCCCCCCTTCAAGAACAGTCTGTTTATTGACATGATGTCTCCCATGCATCGGCCTCCTCTGCTCCTCACAATGCAGTCCCTGTCTGGGGCTCGGAGGACTCGTGGGAGGGGCACCTGTGCTCTCTCATTCCAAAATAGCAAAGAGAAATGACGGATTAGCAAACAGAGACACTCTGAGCACAGGTCAGGAAAATTCAAAGTTTTGCTAAGTTATGACAGCTCACCTCTCAACTTTCCGAAAAACAGCAACTAAGGACGTATTGAAAAGTCACGCAAAAGGCTGCACATACACACAACGATAATCACTGGTGGAACCAATCCATATATTGCTTGACAATTGGAAAATGCAGTGATTCATTTCTAATCTGTCCAGCTCACAAGACAATTGCATTATCCCTGGGAGCATCTCAACCTTTTTTTTTAGTCACAGCAACCTTAAAAGTATGCAAAACCTCAAGACAACCCAGTCTAATGTAAAAAAACATGAATGTTACTTATCAATGGGGGACCTGAGCCTGGGATGATGCATACAACCACCCTGATGAAGTTAACTTTATGTCAGAAGTCCCCTTTCACATCAGAGGTTCCCCCATCACATCAGAGCCTCTCTTCACAGCAGAGTCCCCCCTTTATACCAGGGTCAGCCCTTCAATTCAGAGGCCCTCCCACCACAATAGAGGTCACCCTATACAGGAGAGCCCCTCTATCACGTTAGAGTTGCCCACATTCACATTGGGAGCCCCCATAACTTTAGAGGTCCTCCTTCATATCAAAGTTCCCCCTTTACATCAATCAACCCTTCTCTTTAGGAAGTCCCTCATCACATCAGAGGTCCCCCTATACACGAAAGCCCCCATCACGTTACAGTTGCCCACATTCACATTGGAAGCCCCAATTACATCAGAGGTCCTCCTTCTTATCAAAGTTCCCCCTTTACATCAGTGAACCCTTCTCCTCAGAGGTCCCCCCATCACATCAGAGGTCCCTCTATACATGTTAGAGTAACCCACATTCACATTGGGAGCCCCCATAACTTTAGAGGTCCTCCTTCATATCAAAGTCCCCCCTTGTCTTTAGGAAGTCCCCCATCACATCAGAGGTCCCCCTATACATGAAAGCCCCCATCACGTTAGAGTTGCCCACATTCACATTGGAAGCCCCCATAACATCAGATGTCCGCCTTCTTATCAAAGTCCCTCCTTTACATCAGTGAACCCTTCTCTTCAGAGGTCCCCCCATCACATCAGAGGTCCCCCTATACATGAGAGCCCCCAATAATGTTAGAGTAACCCACATTGACATTGGAAGCCCCCACCACATCAGAGGTTCCTCATCATATCAAAGTCCCCCTTTACATCAGTTAACCCTTCTCTTCACAGGTCCCCCCCCCCCCCATCACATCAGATTTCCCCCTATACATAAGAGCCCCCCATCACGTTAGAGTTGCCCACATTCACATTGGAAGCCCCCACCACATCCGAGGTCCCTCAGCATATCAAAGTCCCTCTTTACATCAGTTAACCCTTTTCTTCAGAGGTCCCCCCCATCACATCAGAGGTCCCCTACACATGAGAGCCCACTATCACATTAGAGTTGCCTCTATACATAAAAGACCTCCTACACATGCGTCTCCCCAACACCACAGACACCCCCCCACATCACAGAGCCCCCCAATCACACAGTCTCTCCCATTACAGAGCCTCCAATTACACAGTCCCCTCTTCCCATCAGAGCCCTACATTTTGGCTCCTGCAGCACAGCAGAGGTAGGGAGGTGGAGATCGACTTCCCCCTTCTCCTTAATGTTGGGGGCGGCCTTGCATGCCACATGCCCTACATCAGAGCCATGGCCAGCCATTGAGCCAGCCGCCATCACTATAGCCGTGAATAATGCTACGTATTTCGGCCCTAGAGCCGGGCTCTCCAATCTTTAGCCATTTGCTTGTCTTTATCTGGCCCTTTTGGCACTATTCATCCCACTGATATGAGACACTGTTCTGCCCAGTGACACCAACAGTGGGGCATCATTCCAGCCACTGACACCAACAATGGAGCACTATTGCTCCCCTGAATAGCAAAGCTGGTGCACTGTTTATTCAAAATGATACCAGAAAAAAAATGATATTTCCACTGGCCACAGTCTGGCCCTCCTGAAGTTTAAAGGACAGTAAACTGGCCCTTTATTTAGAAAGTTTGGAGACGCCTGCCCTGGAATGTCACTGGTTGTTATGGTGCTGCCTGCTGATCCAGGGCAAACTGGGTTCTGTGCCCGCAGCACCTTGGGAAACCCAGATGGCACCCTGTTTGAGAAACACTGAGTTTCCTTAATAGGGCCCTGCAGTGTTGGGACATGGTTTTCCGCACACAAACCCCCCCCCCCACACACTGACAATGCATGTTGTATATGGATGTACTACCCTGCCTGCTCTGGCATGCTCCTAGTTGGCATGGAGGGTGCACTGTGCATGCATAGTCATTCGCTTGCTTTCTATCAGCTGGGGTGGGTGCGCAGTTTCTCATGCACTGTGTGTTTTTCATGTCGGCTGTGGGCAGTTGGGGCATGGGGAGCAGACAGTGGGACTGTTGGAATGTGGCATGTAAGCAGTAGCTGTTAAAGCAGACAGAAAGTCATAGCTTCGTACCTCCACAGTTCACTAGTCCACCACCACCAATTTTGATCATGCATGCAGTGGGAAGCTCGCTGAGGAGCGCCCCATCTTCCTGCTGGTCAAGGGTACTGCACCCTGGGCAGATGCTCCTCCTGCCCACCCCCTTGTCCCGGCCTTGAAGCCATGCCCATAGCAGAGGTGATTTTCAAATTGCTGTAAGCCTCAGCAAGTAATCACATTTCACTATGAAATTAGAGCCGGTAAACCAACTTGAGGCGATTGATAGCTATGGATTACTGCTTTTGCATTGCTAGCCACACATGCTACAAGCTCATTTTATAGATTATCAACAACTATATAGTAAAAAAAGTCAATTTTTATCCCATCAATTAGGCCTTCTTACTACACAGATGTTGGTAAGTCTGAAGAAGAGTGTACAATCGTGTAATACAGTATGTGTAGCCAACATGCAGTATGGTTCATTGCAGAATACACTGCCAGCTGGATCCAACTTGATCTACTCACTGCTGTGGCTGGCCCATATTCATGGTGGCCCTCAGCCATCTAGAAGAGCACAGCCCTGAGAAAACTGAATAAATGCATACGTTGTTTTAGATCAAATCATAATCCAGTGCTGACGTTATGTGACCTGACAAGTATCAGGGGATGCACCCCCTTTCTCTGAGCTCAGACTTTAGTTCTGAGAAAGGGGTTGCGTCCCCCGAAACTCGTCAGCTTGCCATTACAGTGGTGCACGGGTCAGGTCACATGACACCAGCACCTGATCATGATTTAATGTGATACAATTTGTGAGTATAGGTTTGACTTTCTGTTCAGTAATTAATGCGGTGTTCCACATAAAAAAAAAAAAAATGAAAAGTCAGCAGCTACAAATACTGCAGCTGCTGACTTTTAATAATCGGACACTTGCCTCTTCCAGGGTCCAGCGATGCGGGGGATGGAAGCCCAGCTCGTCTCCCCCTCCGATCAGCAGCGCCAGCATTTTAACTGTGGGCGCGCACCCACTGCGCATGCACGAGCTGCGCTGCGACTGGCCGTGCAATCATCTGGGACCTGTCACCTGTCCCAGATGATTGACAAGAGGGAGGGGGGAGAGGTGATCTCCCTTCCTGCGCCGAGGGAAGTGACATCAGGAGCCCAGGCACCGAAGGAGGCATACTACGAGGGAACCCCTAGAGAGAGAGAGTATCACCGCTCCAGGTGGGTCAGATCAAAGTAAAAGGCATCTCCTTCAGTCTAGAAGTCCAGGTGCTGGCAATGCTGTAGCAGTTAGACATCAAAGAAATCCTGGACATCCGCACTCCAAAAATATTTGCCTTTGTTCAATAAAGTGTCATCCAAAAAACAGGTCACAGCAGAGTGGAACAAAGCTTACGCGTTTCGCACTACACAGAGTGCTTAGTCATGGCCATACGAGGGACCCCCTAGCAACAGGCATTTAGAGGTGAGTTAAAAAAAAAAATTCTCCAAATTTTTTTTTTTTTTTTTAAGCACATTAAAAATTTGTTTTTGTTTTTTTGGGGTGGAACGCCACTTTAATCAGTTATGGTTTATTAATAAATTTCTTGGTAATGCATTAGGCATGTGCGCCCTCCTGTGTGCACTTTTTACAGTCATCAGATTCCCCTATCTGAAAAATGATGTTATCCACACAGCATTTTGGCTTTGTAGCAGTCCTCTGAGCACTGGGGGGGGGTTCAGCTTTGAACATGGAGAATGAATGAGTTATGTGGGGACACTCACTCCCACTTAGTGCCAGCTTTACAGGAGTGAAAAACGACAGTTTTCACATCATGGTAACAAGGCAGGACATGGGGATTGCCAACTGGGAGTTTTCAGGCCAGGCTTCCAGGGTGGCCCAAATGGCCTACAGTTATGACAATAAAATTTGTGAACATTTTGCAACGCTGCACAGGTTTTCTTTAATACCTACTGGGGCTCTTTGACTGCATAGGCTGGAAAATGTGAACTTAGCCTTTAAAAGGAGCAGCAACTTTTATATGGGAAAATCCAGTTAAGATTATCCATCTTTCTCCCAATCTGCTGGTGGTTGGATTGGGCGATGTTCCTCTAAAGCCTGAAGGCAGCCTAAGGTTCAGAGACTAAAAGAGAGCTTCATTTTATTTTCTAAGCTTGGCTGAAGCATCTCAGTAGGCTCCCAGATGGAAATTTCCAGTGGCATTCCTAAAGAATGTGGGGAGCACACGGAGTGGGTGAGGATTCTGGAGGGGGATGTAGACGTGTGTAATGAGTGGGGAAGGTGGAGGTGGAGTGTTTTTTTCCTCCTGCAACGGCCAAACCTTCACATTTTTTCACTTTAGTTTTCAGAAAAAGCTTTTGTTGGAGTCACGGCCCTGAAGAGTCTGAACATTGAAGGAAATAAGTTAAGCCAGCTTCCTGCCAATGCCCCAATCTCCTCCCTGCAGAACCTGACACTAGCAAACAATCCTTGGCACTGCTCCTGCCAGCTGGCAGCTGTGAGAAGGTACATCAAAGAACCATACAGAGACGAAAATATCTCCCGGAAACACGCCCACCGACCGATCCTAACTATGCTTCTTCCTCTTTAGGTGGATTGATGGCAGCCGCTCTCGCCCAGACGCCACCTGTGCAAGCCCAGCTCAATACCGCGGGCAACAGCTGCGAGACGCGGGGGCCTTCCGTGGGTGTAAACAGCCAGTAAAGAAATCAAAAAAAGTAGAACAACATTAAACAGGTAAGATCATAGGTATCCCAAAACAGTAAAGGTAAAGGAGTCTATTTACAAAAGATTTGCTGCGCAAACGTCCGAAGCGTTCGTGCAAGCTGAACAAAATGTCACCGTATTTTTTTGTCATCGTAATTTTTCTAAGAGATTAATGCCTGTATCAGCAGCTCCATCTAGTGGCTAAAATGCCTTACTGATTTCTCTTTAGATTTTTCAAAAAAAAAAATATATACTGCATGCCAGCCACTAGATGGAGCTGACAATGCAGGCATTAATCTCTTAGAAAAAATACGGTGACAAACAATACGGTGACATTTTGTTCAGCTTGCACGAATGCTTCTGACACGTGTGCAACAAATGTTTTAAAAAATGGGCCCCAAGGTGTATATAAAACTTAGCAATGAATGTATTTGGTGTATACAGTGGGGACGGAAAATATTCAGACCCCCTTAAATCTTTCACTCTTTGTTATATTGCAGCCATTTGCTAAAATCATTTAAGTTAATTTTTTTCCTCAATAATGTACACACAGCACCCCATATTGACAGAAAAACACAGAATTGTTGACATTTTTGCAGATTTATTAAAAAAGAAAAAACTGAAATATCACATGGTCCTAAGTATTCAGACCCTTTGCTGTGACACTCATATATTTAACTCAGGTGCTGTCCATTTCTTCTGATCATCCTTGAGATGGTTCTACACCTTCATTTGAGTCCAGCTGTGTTTGATTATACTGATTAGACTTGAATAGGAAAGCAACACACCTGTCTATATAAGACCTTACAGCTCACAGTGCATGTCAGAGCAAATGAGAATCATGGGGTCAAAGGAACTGCCTAAAGAGCTCAGAGACAGAATTGTGGCAAGGCACAGATCTGGCCAAGGTTACAAAAATTTCCTAAGAGCACAGTGGCCTCCATAATCCTTAAATGGAAGACGTTTGGGATGACCAGAACCCTTCCTAGAGCTGGCCGTCCGGCCAAACTGAGGTATCGGGGGAGAAGAGCCTTGGTGAGACAGGTAAAAAAAAACCCAAAGATCACTGTGGCTGAGCTCCAGAGATGCAGTCGGGAGATGGGAGAAATTTGTAGGAAGTGAACCATCACTGCATCTCTCCACCAGTTGGGGCTTTATGGCAGAGTGGCCCGACGGAAGCCTCTCCTCAGTGCAAGACACATGAAAGTCCGCATGGAGTTTGCTAAAAAAACACCTGAAGGACTCCAAGATGGTGAGAAATAAGATTCTCTGGTCTGATGAGACCAAGACTGCCGCTGGGTGAAGAGGACGGGAGGGAGGAGAGCCTCCCCTTCTAGTTGTTGACCCAGAAGTTATGTGTAATGTCATTTCGGGGTCCCCGTTGACAGTTTCCCCGGCCTGGAAAGAATGTAATGCAGTGCGATGTGCATTGCATTACATTCAGTGGAACACAGGGAAGACATGCAGGGTTGGGGGTGAAAAAAGTTTGGCTCACCCATGGGGTTTTACCACCTCTCAACCGCTAGTATGAATGAGCTTTAAGTCAACAAACCAGAAAAGGTTCAACAAATTATGACTCCACTTTATTTTAGAAATACTGGGTACACCAATTATCTACTGCAGTATAACTATCTTTTTTTTCCCCTACAGGCTCCAAATGGACAGTCGGGGGAACTGTGACCCGGGTGACCAGTAAACTACTGACACGTAGGACCTTCAAGACGCTCTTCCCATAACGATGGAGCCACCTTGTATCTCTACAGCTGCCATTTTGCATTTACCAAAGCCATTCCACCATGTATGCATGTAAACTATGTGACCAACTAACAGCCATTGCACTCTTAATCATGTGACCAACTAGGTATGTACATAGAAATGTATATATTATATAAAATATATAGAAATAAATACATACACGGTAATGCCAACTAAAACCATTTCAATAAATGTCCACGGTCTGATAACAGCTTGATTCATGTCAGACAAATAAATCAATTGAAAAAAAAAAAAAAAACAGTGAGTACGCTAAAGTGGCCAATGTTTAAGGTGTAAAAATATTATGAAAACCATATAAAATTACCATAGCTGATTGTGCCATCATGGATCATGGGTTTCCCTTTTTTTTTTTGTTGTGTGTGTTTGGGTTTTTTTTTAATTATTTTTTTTCTCCTTTGAAACAAATAAAATCCAAATATGAAAATTCTCACACAACAGAATAAAAAAAAAACAAAAACATAAAATTACAAAAGTAACATGGTCAGCAAATAAAAGGGGAGTCCAGCCAAAAGTGATATTTTAGTTGTAGACCAATGCAGACGGGTTGAACCACCAACTGTCTTTTAGTGGATACCTATTTTGCACTAAATACTCTAGTCCCTCCCCTCCCCGTTCCAACGTGACTGCGTACCAGTGCACAAAGCAAGGTCCATAAAGACATGGAGGAACGAGTTTGGGGTGGAGGAACTTGACTGGCCTGCCCTCAACCCGACAAAACACCTTTGGGATAAATTAGAGCGGAGACTGCGAGCCAGGCCTTCTTGTCCAACATCAGTGCCTGACCTCACAAATGCGCTTCTGGAAGAATGATCAAACATTCCCATAGACACACTCCTAAACCTTGTGGACAGCCTTCCCAGAAGAGTTGAAGCTGTTATAACTGTAAAGGGTGGGCCAACTCAATATTGAACCCTACGGACTAAGACTGGGATGCCATTAAAGTTCATGTGCGTGTAAAGGCAGGTGTCCCAATACTTTTGACAATATAGTGTATATGCATAAGTCGCAGTGCCTACTTCAAGGCTCCTCTGTGTACTGCGCTATAACTCTATAATTTTCAGAGTCTCCCATGTCGGAGCACTTAAAGCAGTGAATAGATGAATCCATGTGCTCCTTACTGCAAAGGCCAGTTATAAGTTGGGGTGGTTGCCACTTTTTTTGTACTGTTGGCTGAATTCGATGTGGAGAGGCACTGGATGGCTTTAGCTGCCATTGTGCTCTTGTTGGGCATCCCTGAGCCTGTAAGGTGGAGTGGGCTTCCTCCAGGCAAACCTGCCCTTAATCTACCCAGATAGCAAGCAATTGTCCTGCAATTTGAAAATGACTTGCTAAGCTATTGCTAGACTTGCCAGGCATTGCATAACTCCAGATCAACTTTCTTTGCAAACATTCTGCAAATCTGCTGTAAGTTCTGGTTCTGTTACAGATGTGCTCATAAGTTCACATACCCTGGCAGAATTTATGATTTCTTGGCCATTTTTTAGAGAATACGAATGATAACACAAAAACTTTTCTTTCACTCATGGTTAGTGTTTGGCTGAAGCCATTTATTATCAATCAACTGTGTTTTCTCTTTTTAAATCATAATGACAACAGAAACTACCCAAATGACCCTGATCAATGGTTTACATACCCTGGTGATTTTGGCCTGATAACATGCACACAAGTTGACACAAAGGGGTTTGAATGGCTATGAAAGGTAACCATCCTCACCTGTGATCTGTTACGCTTGTAATTAGTGTGTGTGTATAAATGGTCAATGAGTTTCTGGACTCCTGACAGACCCTTGCATCTTTCATCCAGTGCTGCACTAACGTTTCTGGATTCTGAGTCATGGGGAAAGCAAAAGAATTGTCAAAAGATCTGCGGGAAAAGGTAGCTGAACTGTATTAAACAGGAAAGGGATATAAAAAGATATCCAAGTAATTGAGAATGCCAATCAGCAGTCTTGAAACTCTAATCAAGAAGTGGAAAATGAGGGGTTCTGTTGAAACCAAACCACGGTCAGGTAGACCAACTAAAATTTCAGCCACAACTGCCAGGAAAATTATTCGGGATGCAAAGAAAAACCCACAAATAACTTCACGTGAAATACAGGACTCTCTGAAAACATGTGGTGTGGCTGTTTCCAGACGCATAATAAGGAGGCACTTGAAGAAAGATGGGCTGCATGGTCAAGTTGCCAGAAGAAAGCCATTACTACGCAAATGCCACAAAGTATCTCGCTTACAATACACCAAACAGCACAGAGACAAGCCTCAAACATTCTGGCACAAAGTCATTTGGAGTGATGAGACCAAAATGTAGCTTTTTGGCCACAACCATAAACGCTTCATTTGGAGAGGAGTCAACAAGGCCTATGATGAAAGGTACACCATTCCTACTGTGAAACACGGAGGTGAATCGCTGATGTTTTGGGGATGTGTGAGCTACAAAGGCACAGGAAATTTGGTCAAAATTGATGGCAAGATGAATGCAGTATGTTATCAAAAAATACTGGAGGAACATTTGCATTCATCAGCCAGGAAGCTGTACATGGGACGTACTTGGACATTCCAACATAACAATGATCCAAAACACAAGGCCAAGTGGACCTGTCATTGGCTACAGCAGAATAAAGTGAAGGTTCTGGAGTGGCCATCTCAGTCTCCTGACCTCAATATCATTGAGCCACTCTGGGGAAATCTCAAAGGTGCAGTTCGTGCAAGACAGCCCAAGAATTTACAGTAACTGGAGGAATTTTGCCAAGAGGAACGGGCAGCTTTACCATCTGAGAAGATAAAGAGCCTCATCCACAAATACCACAAAAGACTTCAAGCTGCCATTGATGTTAAAGGGGGCAATACACGGTATTAAGAACTGGGGTATGTAAACTTTTGATCAGGGTCATTTGGGTAGTTTCTGTTGTGATTATGATTTAAAAAGAGTAAACACAGTTGATTGATAATAAATGGCTTCAGCCAAACATTAACCATGAGTGAAAGAAAAGTTTTTGTGTTATCATTCATATTCTCAGAAAAATGGCCAAGAAATCATAAATTCTTCAGGGTATGTAAACTTATAAGCACAACTGTATGTTGTACAATAATCATCCCACCACAGGGGTCACTGTGGCTGAATTTTCGTGGTGTAGACTTGCAGAGCTCTTGCTGTAGACTCGCAACTCAACTTTGATCCTGCTAGAGACTTGCCATGCAAATTTGCTACAAATTGGAAAAGTGTCAACTAGAACTTGTGCTTCAAGTGCTCTGCAAGTGTACAACTTGCCAGTGAAAATGTGCAGCAGGTTAACAGACCAAGGGCTCTTTCACACAGACGATCCGTATGTCTGTTTTTCATCCTTCCGATTTCGAATGAAAAACGGACATACATGTATCCCTATGGAGCGTCAGATGTCAGCGGTGACATGTCCGCTGACATCCGACCCACTCCGATCCGAAAAGTGTAACGGAGGAAAACCCTACTTTTCCATCCGTTATCGGATCGGGTGACGACGGACTCTACGGTCCGTCGTCATCCGATCCCCCATAGGGGAGAGCAGCGCTCCGACAGGTCTGCCGCTGTACCTGTCACCTTCCTGCTCAGCGGGGATCGGCGGAGTGATCCCCGCTGAGCAAGCGGATGTTCACGGGGCGGATCATCACTGATCCGCCTCGTGTGAAAGAGCTCTTACAATTCAACATTGCCACAAATTTGTGGCACACTATCCTCGCTATCTGGGTATCCACTGCTATATATGCTCCAACTTGGGAGACTCTGAAATTTTTTTCACAGGCTAGCTGGTAAATCTGCTTAGAAATATTTGTTTGTTTGTGATGTGCATTGCCCTTCCATGTGCACCTCACTGCAAATTCCAGTTATAGGGTAGGGTGGTTGCCAATTTTTGTACCGCACTTATAACCCCCTTTCACTTCTTAAACAACCCCAACCTTGCTTGTTCTGGAACAGGCATATTTTTGCTAGCATACAATAAAAGCCATGTAAGCCAACTCTTCATACACACCCAAACTCCATCATTTGGAGATGCGTAGATGTGATAATCAGGTGTCCAGAAAAATGTGACCATATAGTGTATCTCTTTATAAGCACAGCACTATGTGGAAGCACCTACCATCATATTCCTCATTGTTGTCTCAGTGAGAAGTTTCTTCATGATCTCAGGTGGTACGATGGATCCAGCAATAATTCCTGCAGAAGAAGGCCTCAGTTAAAAACAGTGGAATTGGTTGAACTTCTTAGGTCAAGTGTTAAGATGCTTAAAAAACAGCAAAGACAATAACATAAAAGAAACAAATATGACACAGTTGCATAAGAATCAATATTCCTAGTAAGATATTTTATTTAAAGCTACCAAAATATGATGGAGTAGCTTGAGGAGATCCTGAGTAGTGTTTGGCAGTAGGTCCTGGGGGATACTGGGGGGACACACATTCATCACAGAAGCAGTAGACTTCATATTCCTACTTCTGGCCCAGACTGGTATACAGTACTTTGTAGTTTGTGGGGGGAGGGGGGGGGGGTTTATCACCAAACCAGGTAACAGAAATGAAGTTGGTGGTTCCCAGTTGAAGCACATGGGGTGTTGGTAGTTGAGAAATAACTGTGTGAAGGGGGTGGCTTAAAAGCTTAAACTCCACCATACACTGCCTGACAGTTCCTAAACCAGCCTGTCTCAACAAGGAATCTGCGGAGATCCATTGTTCCATCAAAGGTTGTTCCTTGAGCAGTGGAATAATGGCAGATCGATCTCCTGTCTACACTGACCACCAAGGTGGCACTGACATCCAATGTAAGGGATCACTTCTATAATGACCATGTAATCAAGCACTACACTGACCATCAAGGTAAGTGGAGCCCTGCATTGACCACGAATGTGAGAACGCACTACATAGACCACCAATGTAAGGGGACCCATTTTCCATTGACCACCAATATAAGAATGCGCTATTAAACTGACCACCAAGGTAAAGTATGCCCTACACTGACCACAAATGTAATGGGGTACTCCCCTGATTACAAATATAAGGGGACACTACTCTGACCACCAATATAAGAAGACACTACATTGACCACCAATGTAAGAAGAAACTACACTGACCACCTATGTAAGTTGACAATTGACTGACCACCAATGTAATTGGACACTACACTGACCACCAATGTAATTGAACACTACACTGACCACCAATGTAATTGGACACTACACTGACCACCAATGTATTTGGACACTACACTGACCACCAATGTATTTGGACACTACACTGACCACCAATGTATTTGGACACTACACTGACCACCAATGTAATTGGACACTACACTGACCACCAATGGAATTAGACACTACACTGACCACCAATGTAAGGGGGCACCACACTAAAAAGTAAAAGGGGCAGTACTCTGACCACCATGTAAGGGAGCACCACCCTGACCACCAATGTAATTGGAAACTACACTGATCACAAATGTAAGCGGGCGCTATACTGACCACCAATGTAATTGGACACCACACTGACCACCCATTTAAGGGAATACTACTCTGACTACAAATGTAAGGGGGCACTACACTGACCAACATTGTAGGGGGACAATACACTGACCACCGATGTAACTGCACACTACAATGACCACCAATGTAATTGGACACTACACTGACCACCAATGAAAGAAAGAAACTACACTGACCACAAATGTACAAAAAAAACTACACTGGCCACCAGTGTAAGGGAATTCTACACTAACTACCAATATAAGGGGGGACTCCACTGACCATTACTGTAAAGGGGCACCACACTGACTACAAATGTAAGAAGAAACTACACTGACCATCAGTGTAAGGGGACACTACACCGACTACCAATGAAGGGGGAGGTGACTACACTGACTACCTATATCTATGGACACTACACTGTCCACCAATGTAAATGGACACTACACTGACCACCAATGTAAATGGACATTACACTGACCACCAATGTAAATGGATATTACACTGACCCCCAATGTAAATGGACATTACACTCACCATCAATGTAAATGGACATTACACTGACCACCAATGTAATTGGACACTACACTGACCACCAATGTAAATGGACATTACACTGACCACCAATGTAAATGGACATTACACTGACCACCAATGTAATTGGACACTACACTGACCACCAATGTAAATGGACATTACACTGACCACCAATGTAATTGGACACTACACTGACCACCAATGTAAATGGACATTACATTGACCACCATTGTAAATGGACATTACACTGACCAGCAATGTAATTGGACACTACACTGACCCCCAATGTAAATGGACATTACACTGACCACCAATGTAAATGGACATTACACTGACCACCAATGTAAGGGGACACTACACTTATGACCAATATAACTGGACACCAATGTAAGGGGATACTACACTGACCAATAGTGTAAAAAGAAGCTACATTGACCACCACCAATGTGAAAAAAATCCATACTGACTATCAGTGTAAGGGGATACTACACTTACCAATAATGTAGGGGGCACTACACTAACCACACATGTCAAGGGGCACTATACTGACTACCAATTTGAAAGGGGCAATACACTTACCACATGTAAGGAAGCACTACACAGACCACAGATGTAATTGGACACGACAATGACCACCACTGTAACTTGTAAGTGGACATTAATGACCACCAATGGAGGGGACACTATACAATTTCTATACATTATGGAAATGATTGAAAATAATGTTGTTCTATAGCAAGAGTATTTAATATTAGCTATCGATATCGAATAGGCATCTAGGTCGGCCACATTTCTTTTTTTTTTAATTGACATTTATTAAAGGGAAATTCATTTTCAAGTTACATGAAAAGCAGCCCGTCACATACCAGTGGTGAGAGTGGAGCTAAGAGTTGCAAAGTCCGGTTCTGCCAACATATCAATATACATGGTTGGGGTGCCGTAAATACTTGAGCATCTGTGGGGAGTTAAAACAACAAGTAATGACTACTTATAACACACCTCACTAGAACGATACAATCGTTTGGTACAGCGGTGCGGAGTGATTCCTCCATTTAGTTAGACTGGAGTGCTTTTGTTTAACCACTTCAATACCGGACACTTTCACCCCCTTCCTGCCCAGGCCAATTTTCAGTTTTCAGCGCTGTCTCACTTTAATGGGCACTGATGAGGCTGCACTAATATAAGGCACTGATGGGCACTAATAGGTGGCACTACTAGGCGGAACTAATGGGCACTGATAGGTGGCACTACTAGGCGGCACTGATGGGCACTGATAGGTGGCACTACTAGGTTGCACTGATGAGCAGCACTGATGGGCACTGATGAGGTTGCACTAATATGAGGCACTGATAAGCAGCACTGATAAGAAGGCACTGATGGGCAGATTATCTGAAGGACACAGAGATCACAGAGCGTACCAGATGCGCGCCCCAGGGGGTGTGCAAGGGGCGTGGTTTTCTGGGGGACATCCATGGACGCCCTGCTGAAGCAACAGAACCGCACTGTAGCCATCTTTCGGTTACGAAGTGGTTAATACCACCAAAAGAAAGCTCCATTTGTGTAAAAAAAATAATAAAAATGTAATATGGGTACATTGTTGCATGACTGCACAATTGTCATTCAAAGTGCGATAGCTCTGAAAGCTGAAAATTGGCCTGGGCAGGAAGGGGGTGAAAGTGTCCGGTATTGAAATGGTTAAACAAATAAACAAATGTAATAAATCACACCAGCTGACATAAAAAAAAATAAAAATCTCAACCTACTTCTCCTTCGAAACGGCCTCCAACGCAGCTCGGGATTGAAAGCTCGGAGAGGGTAAGACCATAGTGGGACCGTACATGACTGCTGTGAGGCTGCCCAGTACAGAGCCCATGCAGTGGTACAGAGGCACAGAAAGAGCGATACGGCAGTCCTTGGGGGAACAGCAAAGACACAAGTCAGTTTAAGTTGAAATCTAAGACATGAGGATGCATATGTCGTGTATGCCGTGACACGCACCCCTCTCCAGCTGTATCCAAGCCTCGCCCCCACATACTGCGCATTGTTCACAATGTTGTGATGGTTCAGAGTGGCTCCTTTGGGAGATCCAGTGGTTCCCTAAAACAGAATAAGAGCAATTTATAATTAAAGGGGTTGTAAAGGTAAAAGTTTTTTCACCTTAATGCATTCTATGCATTAAGGTGAAAAAACGTTTGACAATACCGCCGCCCCCAGCCCCCCCGTTTTACTTACCTGACACCTCGAATCTCCGCTGCTCGCTCCCGTCTTCTCTTTTGCAGCTCAGCCTGGTCGCTGATTGGCTACAGTGGATGGATTGAAAGCAGCGCAGCCATTGGCTCGCACTGCTGTCAATCACATCCAATGACGCGGCGCGGTGGGGGGCGGGGCCGAGTGATACAGCGAGCGGCTATAGCAGCCGGCTGTATCACAGGAGCGCGCCCGCAATAACTAACCACCATGCGAGGGAGCTCGCATTAAGGTGGTTAGTGCTTGCGGGGAGGAGCTGAAACAGCCGCCGAGGGACCCCAGAAGAGCAGGTTCGGGGCCACTCTGTGCAGAACGAGCTGCACAGTGAAGGTAAGTATAACATGTTTGTTATTTTTTTTTTTTTTTAAATTTACCTTTACAACCCCTTTAATAATCAGGACAGAAAAGGATAAAACATTGCTTTACATATTGTGGCATCTGACATGTATTGGGACGTCTGCCTTTACACACACATGAACATTAATGGCATCCCAGTCTTAGTCCGTAGGGTTCAATATTGAGTTGGCCCACCCTTTACAGCTATAACAGCTTCAGCTCTTCTGGGAAGAGTTGGTACTGGTCCAAATCATTTGGTGGAGGGGGAGATTATGGTGTGGGGTTGTTTTTCAGGGGCTGGGCTTGGCCCCTTAGTTCCAGTGAAGGGAACTCTTAAGGCGTCAGCATACCAAGACATTTTGGACAATTTCATGCTCCCAACTTTGTAGGGACAGTTTGGAGATGTGGCCCCTTCCTGTTCCAACATGACTGCACACCGGTGCACAAAGCAAGGTCCATAAAGACACGGATGAGCGAGTTTGGGATGGAGGAACTTGACTGGCCTGCACAGAGTCCTGACCTCAACCCGATAGAACATCTCTCGTCCAACTGACCTTGCAAATCCTCTTCTGGAAGAATGGTCAAAAATTCCCATAGACACACTCCTAAACCTTGTGGACAACCTTCCCAGAAGAGTTGAAGCTGTTATAGCTGCAAAGGGTGGGTCAACTCAATACAGAACCCTATGGACTAAGACTAGGATGCCATTAAAGTTCATGTGTGTGTAATGGCAGAAAGACAGGCATCCCAATACTTTTGACAACATAGGATCTCCAAACTAAGGCCCTCTAATGAGGCATTTTAAAAGTCTGACATTCACAGACATGACTAGGCATGATGGGAATTGTAGTTCCTGAACAACTGGAGGGCCATAGTTTGGAAACCCCTAATGTATACTCAAAGCCAGCCAGCTAAAGAGATATCATTGACGTAACTAAAGAGATATCATCGACTTAACTAAAGAGATATCATCGACGTTACTAAAATCAAATATATTCTTTAACACAATAATGTCATTTTAAAAGTCCTTTTCATTTTCTTTTTAAATCTACATCTTTTATTAAAATAATGATTATAATCCTATTATTCTATTCCATGTCTTTATTCCTATTATTAAGCACTTAATCAGGCTCTTCCTGTCCTAGGGTGACAACACTCCATCCCTTTCTCCCACTTGTGTCCCTACTTTGTAACCTTATCATAATGAGACTACAGGCGGCTATTTTAACGCACATAACACAGGCATGGTCCAATCTTGTCATCCTCCGGAAACACACCCTAAAAACTGCCATGCAGCCATTGCTAGAGTGCATGTAGACTGGAAATGGGTGCAAAACAGGCTGGAAGAGATCCACCACACTGAGATACAAGGGATGAAAAATAGGTGAAAGGGGATATTTTATAAATATATGGGTATACCAGCTCATGGGATATTTTATAAAAAAAAATGTTTGAGTTGTCACCAGAACAGGAAGAGAGGGGAAATCTTCCAATGGGGACATTTGTTTTGGCGAGAACAGGGAGTTCCTCACTTTGGAGATATTTCCTTTCCCTTCCTGTTGTGGCTACGTGGCAGGAAGCGAAGGGAAATCTCCTCAAAGGGACATAATTGGTAAAAAAAAATAGTTATTACTCTCACTTTATCCAAAATAATAAAAAAAAATGTTTACCTTCAGTACTATTATTATTATTATTATTATTATACAGGATTTATATAGTGCCAACAGTTTACGCAGCACTTTACAATATAAAAAGGAGACAATACAGTTATAATACAATAAAATAAAAGAGAATTAGAAGGGCCCTGCTCAGAAGAGCTTACAATCTAATAGGGTGAGGCAGGTGGTACAAAAGGTTGTAACTGTGGGGAATGAGCTGATGGAAGTGGTAGGAGATTAGTTGGAGACGTGATAGGCTTTCCTGAAGAGATGAGTTTTCAGGGATTGCCTGAAGGTAGCAAGAGTAGGGGATAGCCGGACAGGTGGACGTAGCGAGTTCCAGAGGATGGGAGAGGCTCTGGAGAAATCCTGGAGACGAGCATGGGAGGAGGAGGAGACGAGAGAGCTTGAGAGTAGGAGTTCTTGAGAAGAGCGGAGAGGACGATTTAGGTGATATTTGGAGACAAGATTGGTGATGTAGCTCGGGGCAGAGTTGTGAATGGCTTTGTATGTTGTGGTTAGTATTTTGAATTTAATTCGCTGGGTGATTGGGAGCCAGTGTAGGGATTGGAGGAGAGGGGTGGTGGTCAGTGTAGGGATTGGAGGAGAAGGGTGGTGGTCAGTGTAGGGTTTGGAGGAGAGGGGTGGTGGTCAGTGTAGGGATTGGAGGAGAGGGGAGGTGGTCAGTGTAGGGATTGGAGGAGAGGGGTGGTGGTCAGTGTAGGGATTGGAGGGGAGGCGTGGCAGACACTGAGCGGTTGTTAAGGTGGATAAGTCTGGCAGCAGCATTCATGATAGACTGAAGAGGGGATAGCCTATGGAGAGACAGGCCAATGAGAAGGGAGTTGCAATAGTCAAGGCGAGAGATAACAAGGGAGTGAATGAGGATCTTGGTGGTTTCATTTGTTAAAAAGAGGAGAATTTTAGAGATGTTACGGAGGTGAATTCTACAAACTTTTGACAACGATTGGATTTGGGGCTGAAATGACAAGTCAAAGTCGAGGATTACACCGAGTACCCTGGTGTGAGGAGAGGGACTGATGGTTGCATTGTTGATTTTGATGGAAAAGTCATGGAGGGGGGCACGGGCGGGGGGGAATATTAATAGCTCAGTTTTAGAGAGATTTAGTTTAAGGAAGTGATGTGACATCCATGCTGATATGTCAGTTAGTAAGTTAGTAATGCGAGAGGAGACTGAAGGAGTGAGGTGAGGAGTAGACAGATAGATTTGGGTGTCATCAGCGTATAAGTGGTATTGGAAGCCGTGGGAGGTTATTAAGCTACCAAGGGAGGAGGTGTAGATAGAGAAGAGAAGAGGTCCAAGAACAGAGCCTTGGGGGACCCCCACAGAAAGGGGCAATGGAGAGGAGGAGACAGAGTTGTAGGTGACACTGAAGGAGCGCTGTGATAGATAGGCAGAGAACCAGGATAGAGCAGAATCTCGGAGGCCAAGGGAATGTAGTTTATTGAGAAGGAGCGGGTGGTCAACATTATCAAACAGCAACAGCTGGAGGGCCCCAGGTTGCCTACCCCTGCTTTACTGCATATACAGACTGATTTTACTGTTGTGGGTTTAGTAACACTTTAGGCTTTGACTGTAAAACCTGGAAGCTGATTGGTTTATATGCGCAGCTGCACCGGACTTTGCACTCTCCAGTTTTGGTAAATCTTCCCCACTATGTATATTGATTTCTATGATTAATAAGTGATTAGGTGTTCCGATTGGCAGGCTGGATGAACCAACTGCAAAATCCATAATCTGATCTCCTATTCACTATATTGATCCTAGAGGCCGTGTACTCAGTCTCTTACTATTAAGCCCTGATGAAGAGGGCAGAGCCTGGCCCCCCTGAAAAGCGTTGGTTATTGGCAAACATGTACCGTTGGTATAAACCTGTATTTGGACTCTCCCTTTACGGGGTGGAGCTTCAGTTTTAGACTCTTCAAGAATTAACCACTTCAGCTCTGGAAGGTTTTACCCCCCTTCATGACCAGGCCATTTTTTGCGATACGGCACTGCAGTACTTTAACTGACAGTTGTGCTGTCATGCAACGCTGTACCCAAATAAAATTTTTTTCCCCACAAATAGACCTTTCTTCTTGGTGGTATTTGATCACCTCTCCTCAAAAAAAGAGTGACAATTTTGAAAAAAAAACAATATTTTTTATTATCTGCTATAAAACACATGTAATAAAAAATTTTTTAAAAATCGAATTTCTTCATCAATTTAGGTCAATATATATCTGCTACATGTTTTTGGGGACCAGTGAAAGTGGCAATACACACCAAACTGAGCATGTGCAGAGTGACTCCATAGGTTCTGTCTTATCTGGACATGTTTTGGAGTCGGTGGAAGAAGGGGAGGATCAGAGAAGACAGGATCAAACAACCTTTTTTACACAATGCGAAGGATTTACCCCTTAGGTTCCACAGTGCGTATAACAAGCATGCTTTACTGCATATACAGACTGATTTTACTGTTGTGGTTTTAGTAACACGTTAACCCTCAAAACCCCCAACCCACCATGTGTATTGCACGCAACACAGCCACATTCACTTAAAAGGGTCACGTTTAGCAGTGGTACCGCTTAATTTTTTTTTTTTTTACAAATATTTTATTTATTCAAAGAACACGGTCAAGGACAAAACATCCGGACACATACATTTAGTTGTCTTACAGAGCACTGCAAGTATACATTACAGACGAGATCACATTACTGCCTAAAGGAGAGTATGGCAGTCTGCTATCTGTGGTGTCTCTCGTGTTCCGTGATGAGAGTGCCTAAAACAATGCCTTGGTACTGGGTGTACACAAGACTAGTGATCCATTTATGCTGCCCCTAAATGGGTCCCGGACCGGTCCTAATCAATTTTTATAATTTTATATATTAGAAACATTTCTTGGATCCTGGAAACTCGGGTCCATATAGCCAAGAAAGAAGAGAGAGGAGAGGAACAAGGAAATAAAAAAGAAAAAGGAAAGAAGAAGGAGAAAAGCTGAGAGAGAGGGATTGGTGAGAGGTGAAGGAAGAGAGAAGAGAAGGGGGTGGGAATGCGGAGATTAACCTTGTGTGAACCCACCAAACGCGGTGGCAACAGGGCGAGGCCCCTGGGTACTCTATAGCCGGTAGGGCCACTAGTTGGTGGGGTGAGTTTAGTCACTCAGGTCACCGTCAAGGAGGGTTCTTCCTTCGTCAGAAAAGAGAAAGAGCGACCAGGTCTTGGAGTATCGCTCCTGTTGGTGTCGTGCCAACAGAACTAAATCTTCCATTCTTTTATTTCCCTTACTTTACGAATCCACATCCCTATTGTCAGAGGTTGTGGGGATTTCCACTTAAGAGGGATGCATGCCTTAGCAGCGTCAAGGAGGTGACGAATGATACATTTTTTGTATCTCTTCCCAGGTATATTGGAAGCATGGAGGAGGTAGAATGCTGGGTCCTCTGGTATTTTGCGTTCTGTAAATTTTTGGAGGATGTGTTGGATCTCTGTCTAAAAGTGTTGTAATTTGGGGCAGGTCCAAAAAATATGTATGATGGTGCCCTTGTCTCCCTGTCATCTCCAACACTGATCAGAAGTGTCTGGAAAGATTTTCTTCAGTCTCACTGGAGTACTGTACCACCTGGGGAGAATCTTAAAATTGGTTTCCTGTGTTCTCGTGTAAATAGAAGACTTGTACATAAACCTGAGGATGTGTTGTGTTGTACTGAAAGTTTTACCTAGATCACGTCACCATTCATGTACGCAGTGCAATAAGTGGGGTTCTGCAGGAGTGACTAATAAGTCATAGTTGGCAGAGAGTGCGTGGGGCAGTGCCCCCGTCTCCGAACAGAATTCTTCGAAAGCTGTAAGGGGCCTGGCAAACAGCCCCGGGGCCTGGGAGGGTTCTGAGGAAGTGAGTAATCTGGAGAGCACTCCAAAATCCTAGTCGGAAGGAACCTGACTGGTCCACCAATGTCGAGACTGTCGGCCACGTCCCTGCATTTATGTATCGGGAGGCTTGTGTTCAGTCTGAGCCTATCAGGCTCCGGAAGTTGGCTTCGCCAATTCCCGGAGGGAAAAGAGGGTTCCCCAAAATTGGGTACAGGGGTGACGTCTTTGAGGATATGGGGGTGGATGTGAGCAGGACTGAGCAGAGTTTGGCTGTGTTGCCTTTTAGAGGGTGGTTCTTCATCTCCCTTGGAAGGGAAGCAAAACACCAAGGGGCTCTACCAAGAGGAACATCCGATTGGGCTTGTTCGATGCAAACCGATATTTTAAAGTCTGCATGTCTGTTCCAATCGATCAGCCTACTCAAATGTATAGCTTGGTAGTACTTGCGTATGTCCGGTACTGCCAATCCCCCGTATCGCTTAGGTAGTATTAACTGGTTACGTTGTAACCGTGGATGTTTATAAGCCCAAATGAAATCAAAGAATATCGTTTGGATCTGCTTGAAATAGCTAGACGGGATATGGACTGGCAGCGCCTGTAGAAGATAAAGAAACTTGGGGAGGATGCTCATTTTGATAATGTTGCAGCGACCAAACCAAGAATAAAGGCCAGCGTTCCATTTGTCTAGGAGCTGCCCAACTTTTCGAAGTAGTGGGTGAAAGTTTAGCTTAAAGATTTTGGCTATGTTGGAGTGGACCAATGTGCCCAAGTACATCAGCGCTTTGTCAGTCCATTTGAATTTAAAATTGTTCTGTAGCTGTATGATAGATATTTGTGGGAAATTAACCCCCATTACTTCCGACTTGGAGAAATTAATCTGGAGATTTCAGAGAACTCTGTATCTCTCAAACTCTTTCATCAAGTTAGGAAGTGAAATCAGGGGGTTCGTAAGAGAAAATAACATATCGCCGGCGTAGGCCCAGATTTTGTGTTGAGTATCTCCTATCTTTATTCCATTAATATCCAGGTTAAGTCGGACTGCGCAGAGAAACGGTTGCAGTGACAGGGCGAAAAGGAGGGGCGACAGTGGGCACCCCTGACGTGTCCTGTTCGTAATATCAAAGGTGTCCGATAGAACACCATTGGCCCGGACTCGAGCTGCTGGTCGGGAATAAATTGTGGAAATCCACTGTAGCATTTTAATGCCGAAGCCAGCGTGCCGTAAGACTGCAAGCATAAAATTCCAGTTCACCCTGTCAAAGGCCTTCTCCGCGTCAGTACTGAGAAACACACACTGTGTCTGTGATTTGTTCACTGCTTAAGTAAATTCAGTACTTTCGTAGTGTTGTCCCTAGCCTCCCTTGTAGGAACATAGCCCACTTGATCCAGGTGGATCAGGCTCGGGATAAGGTGTTGGATCCTGTTCGCCAGGATTTTTGTAAAGAGTTTGAGGTCCAAATTGAGTAACAAGATCGGCCGATAACTTCCACAGGATGCTGGGTCCTTCCCCTCCTTAGGGTTCACCCAGATGTGAGCTAGTAGGGTGTCATCCGCGAATGTTGCAGTCGAGCCAAGTGCATTAACCACTTGCTTACTGGGCATTTAAACCCCCTCCTGCCCAGACCAATTTTCAGCTTTCAGCGCTGACGCAGTTTGAATGACAATTGCGCAGTCATGCAACACTGTACCCAAATGAAATTTTTATAATTTTTTTCCCCCACAAATATAGCTTTCTTTTGGTGGTATTTAATCACAGCTGGGATTTTTATTTTTTGCTAAACAAACAAAAAATTATATGGAAAATTTTGAAAAAAAAAAATCATGTTTCATAGTTTGTTATAAAATTTTGCAATCAGGTAATTTTTCTCCTTCATTGATATGCGCTGATGAGGCGGCACTGGTGGGCACTGATAGGCTGCACTGATGGGCACAGTTAAGGCGGCACTGATAGGCACAGTTAAGGTGGCACTGATAGGCACAGATAAGGCGGCACTGATGGGGACAGATAAGGCGGTACTGATGGGCACAGATAAGGCGGCACTGATGGCCACTGATGGGTGGCACTGATGTGTGGCACGGATAGGTGGCACTGATAGGTACCACTAATGGGGGGCACTGATGGGCGGCACTGATGGGGGGCACTGATGGGGGGCACTTATGGGCACTGGTAGGTGACACTGATGGGCACTGATAGGTGGCACTGATGTGCAGCACTGTTGTTGCACTGATGTGGGCGCTGATGGGTGGCACTGTGGGCGCTGATGGGTGGCACTGTGGGCGCTGATGGGTGGCAGATGGGTGCCACTGTGGGCACTGATGGGTGGCACTGTGGGCACTGATGGATGGCACTGATGGATGGCACTGTGGGCACTGATGGGTGACGCTGGTGGGCACTGGTAGGCGGCACTGCTGCCTATTGCTGTGGGGGCAGATGATCGCCGTGATCGGGACTGATGTCCCTCTCACGGCCGCCAGTGATCAGGTTTTTTTTTCCTCCTCACGCTGTCAGCGCGAGGAGGAAAAATCAGCTGTCAACTGGCTGACAGCTGATCATGTGGTAAGGGGTCGGGACCGACCCCTTACTCTGATCTGTAATCAGGCGAGTCTCATAGACTGGCTGATCACCGAGCGCGCTGCGCACGCCCTGCAGGGGGCGCGCAGGCCGCTCGTGCACGGGAGGACGTCAATAGACATCGTCCCGGCAAAGTAGATGACGGCAATAGCGCGGATCTGAAGAGGTTAAACAGCTTGACCATGTATGGAGCAAGAGAAGGAAGTAGGGTCTTATAATATTGGGCCATAAGACCATCCGGGCCGGGTGCTTTACCCTGTTTAGTTGCACCAACAGCTCTCCGGAGTTCCTCTATAGTGATGGGGTCTTCAAGGATGTTCCTGTCTGCGTCTGATAGTCGGGGCATGAGTGATGATGACAGATAAGAATCTATCTGGTCCTGAGTGGGGGGGTTTGGTCGTCAGATTATATAAGGAATTATAGAATTCCCTGAATTCTCTTGTTATATCATGGGGTTTCGTAACCTTTGATCTGTTGGGAGGTACTAGATGTGGGATATATGTTGCTAGTCTCTGTTCTCGCAAGGTTCTGGCTAGTAGTTTCCCACACTTATCTGCGGATTCATAAGAAAACTTCCTGCATACCTGTAGTGCTGCCTTGGCTTTAACCACTTAAAGACCAGCCTCGTTTTGGATTTTAGGTGTTTACATGTTTAAAACAGGTTTTTTTGCTAGAAAATTACTTAGAACCCCCAAACATTATATATTGTTTTTTTCTAACACCCTGGAGAATAAAATGGCGGTCAATGCAATACTTTTTTTCACACCGTATTTGCAAAGCGGTCTTATAAGCGCACTTTTTTTGGAAAAAATTCACTATTTTTGAATATAAAAATAAGACAACAGTACAGTTAGCCCAATTTTTTTTATATTGTGAAAGATAAAGTTACGCCAAGTAAATTGATACCCAACATGTCACGCTTCAAAATTGCGCCCGCTCGTGGAATGGCGTCAAACTTTTACCCTTAAAAATCTCCATAGGCGACGTTTAAAAAATTCTACAGGTTGCATGTTTTGCATTACAGAGGAGGTCTAGGGCTAGAATTATTGCTCTCGCTCTACCGGTATACCTCACATGTGTGGTTTGACCACCGTTTTCATATGTGGGCGCTACGCAAGTATGCGTTCGCTTCTGCATGCGAGTTCGTCGGGACAGGGCGCTTTAAAAAAAAATTTTTTTCTTATTTATTTTACTTTATTTTATTTATTTTTTCACTGTTTTAAAAAAAAAAATGGATAACTTTTATTCCTATTACAAGGAATGTAAACATCCCTTGTAATAGAAAAAAGCATGACAGGACCTCTTAAATATGAGATCTGGGGTCAAAAAGTCCTCAGATCTCATATTTGGACTTGAATACAATAAAAAAAATGAATAAATAAAAAACGACATTGAAAAAATGTGCCTTTAAGACATATAGGTGGAAGTAACGTTTTGACATCGCTTCCGCCCTGCAGTGTCATGGAGACGGGTGGGGGCCATCTTCCCCTCATTCGTCTCCATGGACAATAGGGAATGGATGCGATCGCCTCCGCCGCTACCGACGGCTCCGGTAAGCGGCGGAGGGCACCGGATCGCGGCGGGAGGGGGACCCCTCTCCCGTCACCGATAAAAGTGATCTCGCGGCGAATCCACCACAGGGACCACTTTTATCTTGTAGCCGACCGCCGGCCGAAAACGGGGATACCGGAGTTATGGCAGATAGCTGTTGCCATAACAACGATATCCATCCTCAAAGTTAGGACGTACATCGGCATGCGGCGGTCGGCAAGTGGTTAAATTGTAGGAGGTCTGCGATTTGTGTACGTTTGACAAGGGGGTCTCTCTCTAAAGAGAGGGACTGTGTCTGTTTATGATGGACCTCTAGAGCGGCAAGGTCTGCAAGTAGGGTCTTAAGTTGTTCGGTTCGTCTCCGCTTGATCCTGGCCCCTTGTATAATCAACACGCCGCGAATAACCGCCTTGTGTGCCTCCCAGATAATGCCAGGGTCACAGTCTGGGGTGTCATTGGTTCTAAAATAAAAGTCCAGTTCTCTAGTAATGTCTGCTAGAACGTCTTTGTCTTGTAGGAGACTTTCATTCAGTCTCCACTGGTTAGTCCGTGTTGTTTAATTTTTTGCCGTGGCATGTGAACAGCCCCGAGTGGCTGCATGTTGTAGTTTAGGTGGGCGGTAAAACCATG
Source organism: Aquarana catesbeiana (assembly GCF_042186555.1). Taxonomy (NCBI): domain Eukaryota; kingdom Metazoa; phylum Chordata; class Amphibia; order Anura; family Ranidae; genus Aquarana; species Aquarana catesbeiana. Next base: position 215,401,767 of record NC_133335.1, read on the forward strand.
GCTCAACCGTTTGCTTTTACTGTCCATGCGAACAAGCCCTAAGCCTTATTTATTGTCATGGAAGTGATACCTTCTGCTATAACAAGACTTTGCTGTATTTATCCGAATTATTTAGGTTCACCACTAGATGGCGATAACGCTCATTGTTGAGTCCGGGTGGAAAAATTTTAGATTTTCACATTGGTGTGTGTGTGTGTAGTTCTATTTATAACGTGCTTCTCTGTGCCAACAAAATATGCCAGACTAGCGGGCACACAGATGAGTGGAAAGAAGTGCAGGGAATATAAAAGAGCCAGTAAAGGAGAACATCAACAGGCCCCGAGGGTGACAACACCCTACAGGGAGCGCACAACGTATCCTAACAGAGCACACATTTTTTAGATTTTTATTTTTAGATTTAAATTATTATGGTTTGTGGTCAATTTTTTAATTCATTTTAATATTTAGACATTTCCTAACTCCAGCCCCAGAATTTAGTTTCTGCTTTGGGTGGAGTGGAGAAGGGGATACAAGAAAGGCTGAGATTTAACCACTTGTGGACCGTCCCACACACATATACTGCGGCAGGGCGGCTGCTCTGTAAGTGATCTGACACTTTCCTGGGTCTGGGGCACATGCGCGCGCCACCCACCCCCGACCCCTCTCCCGCTGTGATTGGACACAACAGGAGCCAATCAGTGGGCCCGGCAGACACGATGTGCGCCGGGACCTGCCGATCCCTCGGGAACAGCGGTCTGCCGCTGTAAACAAGGCAGACCGCCGTTCTATGAGCAGGGAAATGTACTAATTTTGTGTTTCTGCTAAGCAGGAACACGGATCTTTACCTTCCCCTAGTCAAAACACCTTCCCCCACAGTTAGTAAACTCTCCCTAGGAACACATTTAACCCTTTGATCGCCCTGTTAACCCCTTCCCAGCCAGTGTCATTAGTACAGTGACAGTGCCTATTTTTTTAGCACTGATCACTGCATTAGTGTCACTGGTCCTCAAAAAGTGTCAGTTAGTGTCCAATTTGTCCGCCGCAATATTACAGCCCCGCTATAAGTCGCTGATCGCTGCCATTACTAGTAAAAAAATAAATAAATAAATAAAAATATCTCATAGTTTGTAGACGCTATAACTTTTGCGCAAATCAACATGCGCTTATTGGGATTTTTTTTTACCAAAGCTATTTAGCAGAATACATGTTGGCCTAAATTGATGAAGAAATTTTCTCTGAAATCTAATGGTCAACTTCTGGCGCTGGTGGATTCCTTCTCCGGCTCGCCGATCGTATGGTTACCAGTTTAGAGTTACAGAGGTCTTTTGATAGAATTATTGATCTCACTCTAATGAGCCCGACGATACCTCACATGTGTGATTTGAACACTGTTTACATTTGCGGGGAGCAACTTAAAGTGGAGTTCCACCCACTTTCACAACTCTTCAGCATCCCTCACTAAACTGTGCACTGTAAACAAATTGGATATTTTTTTTTTCTCAGCACCTACTGTATATCTGCTGTATTCATTTTTCACTTCCTCCTCCCTGGCCGCGGCCCATCGCATCATTTCCTGTTTGCAATGCCTTCTGGGAAGGGGCGGCAACTTCCTCTGAAACTGCCGTTGCTATGGGAACCTGACCTGAAACCTATTACACTGCTTGTGCCACACTGAGCATGTGCGAGATCTACAAGGATGAGATCCAGGAAGAAATGCAGTCTGGCTTCAGATGCCCACACTTATGATGGCCACGGCCTGCTGTAAGTTTATAAAATAACAAACTACTGCTATAAACTAACAAAACAGACCTTAGTTTACAGACTAACTTTACTAGAACACATTAAGCTTGTGTATTATAGGGGTATTTTTATTTAAAAAGTATAATTTCGGCCGGAACACCACTTTAAGTATGCAATTTCTTTGGTGCACAAGCACACGCGGACGGTGGCGCTCTAAACATTTTTTTTTTCTTATTCATTTTTTTTCTTATTTTTACCTTGTTCCTTTAGAGAAAAAAAAAATCTGATGATTTTTATTGCTGTCACAAGGAATGTAAACATCCCTTGTGACAGTTAGGGCTCATGCACACAGAACATTTTTACAGCTGCTGTTAGGGGCAGTTGACGTTTTTTTTTTTAACTACCTCTAAAAGCCCCTCCATGTTAGCCTATGTGCCCATGCACACATAAACTGTCAGAGGCGTTTGGAGGCATAAGTGTTTAGGGGCAGTAAAAAAAAATTAATTAAAAAAAAAAAAAAGCCAGCCTGTGCTTCCAGGTGCAGTAAAAACAAGCTGTAAAAACGAGAAAAAAAAACGCCAAAAAATGCGTCAAGCCAAGTTTAGCGTTTTTAGGCTTTTTTTTACATTATAGAATGTTTTTAATAAAAAACACTAATGCTGGATGTAAAAACGCGGCTAAACGCGTTTTTTAAAACGTCCTGGGTGCATGAGCCCTACTAGGCACCCTTTATGAGTAAAGTGACTCTTTATGGAGGGATCAGGGGTCTTTTGGTCCATTAACCCCTTGCAGCTCGTAGGATGTCCATGGACCTCCTCGGGTTGCAGTGGTTATACCGGGATGATGCCTGATCCTGCACCTGCAGGCATCATCCCGGTATGAATATTTTCAGCCAGCGATTCCCTTTCCAGCAGAAGTGATTTGAGTGACTCGATCACTTCTCGGGTGGCGGAAGGGGGTACCACCCCCTTACCACCGCCACCTTTCCCGCCTCTGCTATCCAATCTTGGAGCCCGGGATCAATGCAACTGGCGGCAGCGGCTGAACAGCACAGAGAGAGAGAGGAACTGACGTTGTTCCTCCCTCTCTGTGACCCTGTTAGAAAGCAGCTGATCATTTGAGGACAGAGGAGAGAGTTGGGGTCTAATAGACCCCAGATCTCTCCATAAAGAGGACCTGTCATGGCCCATGCTGTCACAAGGGGTGTTGTTTATCCTTTGTGATAGCAATAAAATAAATACAAAAAAAAAAAAAAAAAAAAAAAAGGTTTTGTATAAAATAAATAATTTTTTTTTTTTTTTAAAGCACCCCCATGCTTACGCGCAAATGGGAACGCATACGTTACTCCCGTACGCATATGTAAACGGTGATCGCACCACGCGAGAGGTTTTGTTGCGAACGTCAAAGTAAGAACAATTATTCTACCGCCAGACCTCCTGTGTAACTCTAAACTCATAACCTGTAAAGGCTTTTAAAGCGTCACCTATGGAGAATTTTTAAGTGCCGTAGTTTGTCGCCATTCCACAGGAAGGAGCAATATTAAAGCGTAACATGTTAGATATCTATTTACTCTGCGCCACATCATCTTTTATATTTGATTAAAAAAGAAATTGAGGTTTTATATTGTGTTTGTGCGCAATAAAATGAATTAAATTACCTTTTTTCTCCAAAAATTGCATTTGAAAACTGCTGCACAAATACCGTGCGACATAAAAAATTGCAACACCCATCATTTTATTCTATGGGGTCCTGCTAAAAAAAAAAATATATACATATAATGTTTGGGGGTTCTAAATAATTTTCTAGCAAAAAAATATTTTTACATGTAGGGAGAGAAGTGTTAGAATTGGCCCGGATGTGGTTAACCATTTCAGCTCTGGAAGATTTTACCCCCTTCACAACCAGGCCATTTTTTTGCTATTCAGCACGGCGTAACTTTTTGGCGATTGCGTTTTCATGCAACGCTGTAACCAAATGAAATTCATATCATTTTTTTTTTTTTTTTTTTACACAAATAGCTTTCTTTTGGTGGTGTTTGATTATTATCTTTGGCAATATGAACGAAAAAATACAGAAAAATTTCAATAAATTTTTTACTTTATTCTAGAAAACATATCCAATAAAAAAAAAATGTCTTCATAAATTTTGGCCATAATGTATTCTGCTACGTTTTTGATTTTAAAAAAATCCCACTAAGTGTATATTGATTGGTTTGCAAGTTATAGTGTCAACAAACTATGGGATATATAATGGAATTTTTTTATTTTATACTACTAATGGTGGTGATCAATGACTATTATAAAAGAACTATGATAGTGCGGCGGACAATCTGATACTAACTGACGCTGGGGGGGGGGGGACTGACCAACTGCCACTGACATCACCAGTGATATGATTACAGTGGTCAGTGATAATACTCTACACTGTCACTGTACTAATGACAATGGCTGGGAAGGGGTTAACATCCAGGGCGATCAAGGGGTTAAATATGTGCCTAACTATATGTAATGTGTGTACAGTGTGCTGCTTTTACTAACTGATCTCTAAGTTTCTCATCCCTGCGTAGGGGCTGGTTTACTAAAGGCAAAGAACATGTGCACTTTGCAAAGTACAGTTGCTCCAGAGCTTAGTAATGAGCAGAAGATCTGCTGACATCCCTTATCCAATCAAGTGCAAGCAAAAATGCATTTTTATTTTTTTTTCCCTTTCACATGATTGGGTATTCTTTGCAAAGTGAAGATTTACCTAATTTATTAAGCTCTGGAGCAACTGCGCTTGCACAGTGCACAGTCTATTTGCCTTTAGTAAATCAACCCTTCAGATCGTTCCCTCTGTACAGAGCTCTGTGCTACGAATGTACATGGCCAATCAGCAGGTCCTGGCCATTAATCATTGGCTGGGACTGCTGACAGGCTCTCGCTGTGTACAATCACAGCGGGAGCCGAGCGCGGGGGGGGGTTCGTGCATGCCCTAAACCGGAAGTGAGCAACAACATGCGGGTACATTGCTTTGTTTACAGCGGCTACTCGCCTACGGTGCAGTGCTTAGCGGGCGGTTGCTAAGTGGTTAACATTAGCAAACATTTTGTAAAATTAATTCAATAGGTGCAAAAAATAAAAATACCCCATTGGCCCCATGGGAACGCGCATCCAAAATGCATCTACTGCATTTTTTGGTGAATTTCTAGTGCGTTTTTGGAGAGGTTTTGTGCTTAAAGCGGAGTACCACCCAAAAGTGGAACTTCCGCTTTAAGTACTTCTCGCCCCCTGACATGCCACATTTGGCATGTCACTTTTTTTTTGGGGGGGGGGGGGGGAGAGTGTGTACCCTCTTTTTAGAGGGACTTCCTGTCCCACTTCCTCCTTCCGGTTCTCGACCGCCTAGGCGACTCTTCCTCTTGCCCTAGGCAGCCCCTCCCTGCCAGTGATTTTCTGGGACACAACACGGGTCCCAGAAGAGGGCAGCACAGTGGTGTAGTGGGTAGCACTTTCACCTAGCAGCAATAGGGTTGCTGGTTCAAATCCTAACCACGACACTACCTGCCTGGAGTTTGCATGTTCTCCCTGTGCCTGCGTGGGTTTCCTCCGGGGACTCCGGTTTCCTCCCACACTCCAAAGACATGCTGGTAGGTTAATTAGATCCTGTCGAGAAAATTGGCCCAATATGTGCATGTTGTATGTGTATGTAAGCGTGTCAGGACACCATGGGGCAAAGAACCGCGCTATACCGCAGATGGACACCGGCGGCAAAAAGCGCCCTGAGGCGATTCAGTTCACATAGGTATCGCTATACAAGTCACTCATTCATTGGCTGGCTAACAGCAGAGTGCAGCGCGACTCACGCCTGCGCAGTGCGCGCCTGGCCGTGAAGACGTAAGCTGTCACGGCCAGGTGCCCACAGTATCAATGGAGGCACCGAGAAGAAGAGGGGGAGAGGAGCGAGGCTCCGGGTGTCGCTTCGCTGGACCGTGGGACAGGTAAGTGTCGGTTTACTAAAAGTTAGCAGCTATGCATTTTGTAGCTGCTGACTACAAAAAACTAAAAAAAAAACTAAAAAAACGTGTGGAACTCCGCTTTAATAACTTTCTCCCACAAAAAAAAAAATGCATGAAGCTACCAAATCGCATGATTACACAGCAGCATGCCCTAAACCGGAAGTGAGCAACAACATATGGGTACATTGCTTTGCCTACAGCGACTACTCGCCTACGGTGCAGTACTTAGCGGGCGGTTGCTAAGTGGTTAATCAATATTCTTGAAAACATTTTGTAAAATTCATTCAATAGGTGCAAAAAATAAAAAAAATACCCCCATTGGCCCCGTGGGAACGCGCATCCAAAATGCATCTACTGCATTTTTTGGTGAATTTCTAGTGCGTTTTTGGAGAGGTTTTATGCTTAAAGCGGAGTTCCACCCAAACTAAAAAAAACTAAACTAAAAAAAGTGTGGAACTCCGCTTTAATAACTTTCTCCCACAAAAAAAAATGCATGAAGTTACCAAATCGCATGATTAAACACCAGCACTACTGTGAAGCCAGGTGATATGAGAACTCACAGAGGTGAACTGGATATTGATGGGGTCTTCACACGACACGCTCTTCTGTATATCGTGCAGCTGCTTCACGTGTTGGGTGGTGCCGGCACTCATCACTTCCTCAAAATGGAAAGTACCCGGGTGCTTCTTGTCCAAGACGATCGCAATGCGAAAATCTGGAAGTCTGCCGAACAAAAAAAAAAGATAATTGAAAGATAACCACAGGTGTCTAATTTCCTAATGTCTTAAGTACGACAACCAAGAACCTCCTATATAGAACTGTCCACACCACAAACTGAGATGTCTGATAGAAGCAATTAGAAGTAGAACTAAAAGGTCAAATTAAAAACCCCATACTGTATATTCAATACCGACTTCAATACCGGGCACCTCCCCCCTTCCTGCCCAGGACAATACTCAGCTTTTAGCGCTGTCACTCTTTAAATGACAATTACGCGGTCGACCATGCAACACTGTATCCAAACTAAGGCTCGATTCACACCTATGCATGTTGCTTTTGAGCGTTTTTGGAGGTTTTTTTTTCATGCTTGCCACGTTTTTGAGCAGCGTTTTTGCGGCGTTTTTGCCGCGATTTGCATTTTGCGTTTTTTTTTTTTTTTTTACAGTTTTTTTTTACAGTCTGAAAAAAAAAATTAAAAAAAAATTAAAAAAAAAAAAAAAAAAAAAACGGCAAAAACGCATCAAAAACGCTGCAAAAACGGTGCACTTGCGTTTTTGATGCTTGTCCATTGAATTCTATTACATGCAAAACGCTGCATTTTGCATGAAAAAAAGTCCCTGACCCTTTCCAAAAATGCAGAGAAACAAAAAGGCATTGATGTGAACATGTTCCATAGGAACCCATGTTAAAAAATTCCCGTGCATTTCTGCAAAATGCAAAATGCATCAAAAAACGCGCTAGTGTGAATGGAACCTTAATGTTTAACATTTTCTTCCCACAAATAGAGCTTTCTTTTGGTGGTATTTGATCACCTCTGCGGTTTTTATTTTTTGCCCTATAAACAAAAAAAGAGCGACAATTTTGGGGGGGGGGGGGTGGAAATTTTTTTTTTTACTCTGGTATAAAACATATCCAATAAAAAAAAATAAAATTTAGGCCAATATGTATTCTGCTACATGTTTCTGGTAAAATCCCAATAAGTGTACAGTCAGGTCCATAAATATTGGGACATTGACACAATTCTAATCTTTTTGGCTCTATACACCACCACAATGGATTTGAAATGAAACAAACAAGTTGCGCTTTACCTGAAGACTTTCAGCTTTAATTTGAGGGTATTTACATCCAAATCAGGTGAACGGTGTAGAAATTACAACAGTTTGTATATGTGCCTCCCATTTTTTAATGGACCAAAAGTAATGGGACAATTGGCTGCTCAGCTGTTCCATGGCCAGGTGTGTCTTATTCCCTCATTATCTCATTTACAAGGAGCAGAAAAAGGGTCCAGAGTTCATTTCAAGTGTGCTATTTGCATTTGGAATCTGTTGCTGTCAACTCTCAATATGAGATCAAAAGAGCTGTCACTATCAGACAAAACAAATCTATCAGAGAGATAGCAAAAACATTAGGTGAGGCCAAATCAACTGTTTGGAACATCCTTAAAAATAAAGAACGCACCGGTGAGCTCAGCAACACCAAAAGACCCGGAAGACCACGGAAAACAACTGTGGTGGATGACCGAAGAATTCTTTCCCTGGTGAAGAAAACACCCTTCACAACAGTTGGCCAGATCAAGAACACTCTCCAGGAGGTAGGTGTATGTGTGTCAAAGTCAACAATCAAGAGAAGACTTCACCAGAGTGAATACAGAGGGTTCACCACAAGATGTAAACCATTGGTGAGCCTCAAAACCAGGAAGGCCAGAGTTTGCCAAACATCTAAAAAAGCCTTCATAGTTCTGGAACAACATCCAATGGACAGATGAGACCAAGATCAACTTGTACCAGAGTGATGGAAGAGAAGAGTATGGAGAAGGAAAGGAACTGCTCATGATCCAAAGCATACCACCTCATCAGTGAAGCATGGTGGTGGTAGTGTCATGGCGTGGGCATGTATGGCTGCCAATGGAACTGGTTCTCTTGTATTTATTGATGATGTGACTGATGACAAAAGCAGCAGGATGAATTCCGAAGTGTTTCGGGCAATATTATCTGCTCATATTCAGCAAAATGTTTCAGAACTCATTGGACGGCGCTTCACAGTGCAGATGGACAAACGCCCGAAGCATACTGCGAAAGCAGCCAAAGAGTTTTTTAAGGGAAAGAAGTGGAATGTTATGCAATGGCCAAGTCAATCACCTGACCTGAATCCGATTGAGCATGCATTTCACTTGCTGAAGACAAAACTGAAGGGAAAATGCCTCAAGAACAAGCAGGAACTGAAGACAGTTGCAGTAGAGGCCTGGCAGAGCATTACCAGGGATGAAACCCAGCGTCTGGTGATGTCTATGCGTTCCAGACTTCAGGCTGTAATTGACTGCAAAGGATTTGCAACCAAGTATTAAAAAGTGAAAGTTTGATGGATGATTGTTAATCTGTCCCATTACTTTTGGTCCCTTAAAAAGTGGGAGGCACATATACAAACTGTTGTAATTCCTACACCGTTCACCTGATTTGGATGTAAATACCCTCAAATTAAAGCTGAAAGTCTGCAGTTAAAGCACATCTTGTTCGTTTCATTTCAAATCCATTGTGGTGGTGTATAGAGCCAAAAAAATAATTGGAATTGTGTCGATGTCCCAATATTTATGGACCTGACTGTATATTGATTGGTTTATGCAAACATTATAGCGTCTACAAACTATGGAATATACCTATGGATTTTTTTTTTTTTTAATACTAGTAATGGTGGCGATCAGCGACTTATAGCGGGACTGCGATATTGTGGCAGACAATTGGACACTGACACCTTGTGGCAACCAGTAACACTAATACAGTGATCAGTGCTAAAAATATGCACTAATGCTGTGAAGGCTGGGAAGGGGTTAAACATCTAAGGCCATCAAACGGTTAAATGTGTGCCTAGCCAGTGTTTGTGTGTTAACGTGTGCTGCTTTTACTAACAGAAGAGATGGGTTCTAGCCCCTGCTTTGCAGGAAGACAGAATTCGTCCCTTCCCCCAGTCAGAACGGAGGTCTACCTTGTTTACATAATTAGATCTCTGTTCTGTGTGGTTTACCGGCGATCAGCGGGATCCGGAGGACACAGAGTGCCCGGCACCTGCACATCGGCTTCTGCTGTGAATGATCACAGCAATAGCGGCCCACCGGGGGCACGCGCCCCCTGCAGGCGGAAGTGCAGGCTCACATATATATGCATGATCCTGTGTAGAGCTGCCACCCTGTAGGAGTAAAACCGCTAAAGGGCGGTCACCAAGTGGTTAACATTGCAGTTTATGGCGCTCGTGTCTCAAGGAAGATGCAGAAAAAACATTTTTTACTGTTGCCATGACTTGAGTCACAGCAATTAAGACCGCACCCATTAAAATCAACGTGTTTTGACTTGAAAAGGTCGCAGCAGTGTGGACCAGGGCTAAAGGCTAACTTCACATTTGGAACATGTTACACAAGTATTTAGGGTGTAATGTGTAACATGCTCCAACAACCCCCCACCCCATCCACTGATTGCAGTGCAGGGTTCTGGGAAAAAAATAACAAATGCACATTTTCCCGACAGGTGAACTTATCCTTTAAGCCCAGGTTCACACTGACTGCGGGAATGAAATCGGGCGAGTTCAACTGAACTCGCCCGATTTCATTCCCGCATGCCAGTCCTGACTTCGGGGGGGGGGGGGGGGGGGGGGCGATTTCAGAGACATCTGTTTCTGCACAGATGTCAATGGAAATCACACCCCCAAATCAACAAAAATAGTACAGAAACATGGCATTTGCAACACCGCACCAATTCGGACACTGCCATTGCCGGCAATTGCCGCCGATTTGGCATGCGATTTGACATGTCAAATCGCATCTATTAACCACTTACGGACCTCCGCACGCCGATATACGTCCTAACATTGAAGAGAAATATCGTTGTTATGGCAGCAGCTAGCTCTTCTTTGGCCAGCGGTCCACTTTCCGATAAGAGTGGTCTCTGCGGCGGATTCGTCACGAGATCACTTTTATCGCCCCCCCCCCCCCCCCCGCCGCGCTCTGGTGCCCTCTGGAGCCGTCGGCAGCGGCGGAGTCGATCGGATGTTGCTCTTTGCTGGGTATGGAGACAAGTGAAGGGAAGATGGCCCCCAGCCGTCTCCATAGCATTGCAGGGCGGAAGCGACTTTAAAACGTCACTTCCGCCCATAGCTCTTAAAAGGGACATTTTTTTAAATTTTTTTTTTTTAAATGACAACATTTTTTTATTGCATTTTAGTGTAAGTATGAGATCTGAGGTCTTTTTGACCCCAGATCTCATATTTAGGAGCTCCTGTCATGCTTTTTTTCTATTACAAAGGATGTTTACATTCCTTGTAATAGGAATAAACGTGATGGAATTTTTTTTTTTTTTTTTAAAAGAACAGTGTAAAAATAAAAGGTAAAATAAATAAGAAAAAAAAAATTTTTTAAACGTGCCCGGTCCCACTGAGCTCGCATGCAGAAACTAATGCATCCGTGAGTAGCGACCGCATATAAAAACGGTGTTTTAACCACTTGCTTACTGGGCACTTAAACCCCCCTCCTGTCCAGACCAATTTTCAGCTTTCAGTGCTGTCGCACTTTGAATGACAATTGCGCGGTCATACAACACGGTACCCAAATGAAATTTTTATCATTTTTTTCCCACAAATAGAGCTTTCTTTTGATGGTATTTGATCACCTCTACGGTTTTTATTTTTTGTTAAAAAAATTGAAAAAGACAGAATTTAAAAAAAAAAATTATATTTTTTTTTATATTTTGTTATCAATTTTTGCAAACAGTTAATTTTTCTCCTTCGTTGATGTACACTGATGAGACGGCACTGATGGGCACCGATAGGTGGCAGTGATGGGCACTGATGGGTGGCGGTTATGGGCACTGATGGGTGCAGTGTTGGGCACTGATTGGGCACTGATTGATGGCAGCACTGCTAGGTGGCACTAATAGGTGGCACTTGTGGGCATTGATAGGTGGCACTTGTGGGCTTTAATAGGTGGCACTTGTGGGCACTGTGGGCACTGGCAGATGGCACTTGGAGGCACAGATGAGGCATCTGTGCCTCCTTCCTCTTCGGGACCGATGTCCCTTTGACATAAGCCGGTGATCGGTGATCGGCTTTTTTTTAAAAAATTGGCAGTATTTTTTTGTTTATAACGCAAAAAATAAAAATCGCAGAGGTGATCAAATACCACAAAAAGAAAGCTCCATTCGTGGGAAAAAAAGGACGTCAATTTGGTTTGGGTACAACGTCGCACGATCGCACAATTGTCAGTAAAAGTGCCGCATCGCAAAAAATGCTCTGGTCATTATGTGGTTAAGTGGCGCTTTTTGCCCACTAGGGGGTGGCGCTTTTAACCCCCGCTAACGGCCGAAGTAAGGGTTAAAAGCGCCCGTGTTGTGCTTTTATTTCAATGGGCAGGGCGTATACAGTGCTCCCAAACCGCCCCAAAGATGCTGCTTGCAGGACTTTTGCTAACGTCCCGCAAGCGCACCGCCCCAGTGTGAAAGCACTCGGGCTTTCACATTTGGGGCAGCATGGGAGGCAGTTTTTAGGTGCTTTACAGTCGCTATTTCTAGTGCTAAAATGCCTGAAAACGGCCTCAGTGTGAAAGGGGTCTAATATCTGTGAAATTAATAAAAAAAGGAATTCATATATTCAACACGATCATTACATTATACTCCTATAGCTACCAGAATACAGCAGCATAAGGGTGCATTCACACCTGCGAACATACCCACACTCCGGTAAGAATGCGGGAGGCAGCCCCATTAAAAGCAGTGGGACGTTGCCGCAGGTAATTGTGGTCACTCCCGTGTAATCACTCATGCAGTGATCGGCCCCGGACGCAGGCAGTGTGCACTCAGAACGTATGTGATTGTAGCATGAGTGATTACATTTGAACGGCCACGATTAGCTGCGGGAGCCGATAGCCTCTTATTGCTTTCAATGGGGCTGCCTCCCCACCCCACTCCACTGGGGTTCTTGCATCTAATCGGAGTGCGGATGCATTTGCAGGTGTGAATGCATCCTAAGCCATATTGGTTCTTTAAATGTCAAAGTATAAGAATGATTTTATCACCTATTTAACCCGCGGCTAAAGCAGGCCATTCAATAGGTTTTTTTTTTTTCTTCATTCGGTGCCAGTTCACACCACAAAAACACACTACAGATCCATTCCGGATGCGTTTCTGCATGCATGTTTTTAATGTGTTCCAGTGTGTTTTTGATGCGTTTCTGGATGCATTGCAGATACTCTAGTGCATGTATGCGTTTTACCACATTCCAGTACAGTCCTGTTCAGGAAAAATGCAGCTTGTTCTACTTTTTTCTGGAACTGGAACGCTCTGAAACTGACCGCACTGGTGTGAACTATGCCATTGAAAACCATATAACTTACTTTCCATGCATTTTTGATGCAGAAAAAAAAAAAACGCACTGGACCACATGTGGTGTGAACTGTCCCTAGCAGATTCCTCCATCCATGCTAAATAGTACAGATGGACAAATCTCCCACTGAGGATACTGTGTGCTGACAACCAGTGCCAAACAATGAATGCAGCTGCTTTTCTGATTGAAGGGCGTTGGGGGGGGGGGAGCTGGTTGGGGTGCCAACAGGACCACCCACTGCCACTTCATCAGATACTGCACAAAATTTGATTAGCGTATAAATCGGCATGGTCAAATGGCAAGCAGCAGCAAGAAACCCATCTAGCTGAGCACACTTACGCCTTGCTTTTGATGCCCCCTGCTGGTGAAGTTTCAATCTCTGGACAAATACTTCTCAAAAGTTCATAATATCTTTGCGTTTTAAAATGGTCAGGAAATATGAGGGCGGAGCAACCGACCTGTGAAGAGAAATAAAAATAGAAATATGATGTAAAGCAAAACTTAAAATGATATACATGGTAAATGTACACATAAGCATACATTTACCATGTAGTAAAGGCTTAAAGGGTAACTCCACTTTCATGGGGAAAAAATAGCAAATGAAAAAAAACAATATAGCGTATACAATTGTTACACAAGTCATAATGTAATTGAATGTTATTAAAAATGACCTTTCCTTTTTAATCTGCAGCTCCATAATATGTAAAATATGGCAACCTGGGCATGTTCCTTACACAGATATAGAAGTATACACAACGCCCCCCAGATACAGTGCATCCGGAAAGTATTCACAGCGCTTCACTTTCTCCACATTTTGTTATGTTACAACCTTATTCCAAAATGGATTAAATTCATTATTTTCCTCAAAATTCTACAAACCATACCCCATAATGACAACGTGAAAGAAGTTTGTCTGAAACCTTTGCAGGATTTATTAAAAATGAAAAACGAAAAAAATCATCCACAGCCTTTGACACTCAAATTTTAGCTCAGGTGCCTCCTGTTTCCACTGATCATCCTTGAGATGTTTCTACAACTTGATTGGAGTCCACCTGCGTTAAATTCAGTTGATTGGACATGATTTGGAAAGGCACACACCTGTCTATATAAGTTCCCACAGTTAACAGTGCATGTCAGAGCACAAACCAAGCCATGAAGTCCAAGGAATTGTCTGTAGACCTCAGAGACAGGATTGTATGGAGGCACAGATCTGGGGAAGGGTACAGAAATATTTCTGCAGCACAGTAGCCTCCATCATTTGTAAATGGAAGAAGTTTGAAACCACCAGGACTCTTCCTAGAGCAGGCCACCTGACCAAACTGAGCAATCAGGGGAGAAGGGCCTTAATTAGGGAGGTGACCAAGAACCTGATGATCACTCTGACAGAGCCCCAGCATTTCTCTGTAGAGAGAGGAGAACCTTCCAGAACAACCATCTCTGCAGCACTCCACCAATCAGGCATTTATGGAAACAAAGCTGATGAAACAAAGGTTGAACTCTTTGGCCTGAATGGCAAGCGTCATGTCTGGAGGAAACCAGGCACCGCTCATCACCTGGCCAATACCATCCCTACAGTGAAGCATGGTGGTGGCAGAATCATGCTGTGGGGGATGATTTTCAGCGGCAGGAACTGGGAGACTAGTCAGGATCGAGGGAAAGATGAATACAGCAATATACAGAGACATCCTTGATGAAAACTTGCTCCAGAGCACTCTGGACCTCAGACTGGGATGAAGGTTCATCTTCCAACAGGACAACAACCCTAAGTACACAGCCAAGATAACAAAGGCGTGGCTACGGGACAACTCTGTGAATGTCCTTGAGTGGCCCAGCCAGAGCCTAGACTTGAACCCGATTGAACATCTCTGGAGAGATCTGAAAATGGATGTGCACCGATGCTCCCCATCCAATCTGATGGAGCCTGAGGGGTCCTGAAAAGAAGAATGGGAGCAACTGCCCAAAAATAGGTGTGCCAAGCTTGTAGCATCATACTCAAAAAGACTTGAGGCTGTAAATGGTGCCAAAAGGGTTTCCACAAAGTATTGAGCAAAGGCTGTGAATACTTACGTACATGTGCTTTTCTTTCTTTTTAATAAATTTGCAAAGATTTCAAGCAAGCTTATTTCATGTTGTCATTATGGGGCATTGTAGAGTTTTGAGGAAAATAATGAATTTAATTCATTTTGGAATAAGGCTTCAACAAAACAAAATATGGAAAAGGTGAAGCGCTGTGAATACTTTCCGGATGCACTGTATGTAATTTTCTGCTTGTGTGATTGGCTCATTGATTTTCCCATAAGTCTGCTCTGAGATACTAGGTCAGATTTTGGGCATCCCCTGCAACAAAAATGAAATTTATGTTGCAGGGGATGGAGAGACACATTTATAGTGTTGGGCTATACTACTACCAGGAGGACTGGACACTGGCAAGCAAAAAAACTGTGATCCCAGGATGCCACCGTTTTTTGTTTTCTTAGTGTCTTAGGGTGGACATATTTTCTTTGATTTTAGTTTTAGTTTTTTTTCTCCATGGACTTCAATCAAAATTCCTCACTCGCTGCTTCAGCTGGTCACTACATGGCAGCTATCTGAATTGGCTTTTCCTCAACCTGACTTTGGAGAGCCATACTTGGACCCACTAGACTGAAAGTGCAAGACTAGCCTGGAAGTGACCTTTTGGGCACTGGGATCCCCTTGTGACTCTTTCCAGACACCAAGTACTGGCAAAAGTTGGCTGCGGAGTGCTTTTCCAGGTCCAATTCCATTGGATGTTGCCCTGTCTCTGGGACTGGGAGCTACCTCATTATTTCCACCGCTGGGTACCTGTCAGGAAAGGCTTGCTGGGACCAACAATTCCTCACAAACGGGTGCGCGCTTACAGGTGCCTGTGCATACGCGCGAATACGTGCCTATGCGCATGTGTGCGCGATTCCCGGCGCCAGGCGCGCTATTTAAACCTTACTGTGACAAGAGGACCCTGCTGTCTGATACTGTCACATACCTGGTCGTTGAGCCCGATATGCAGAGGTAGGCCTCTCTTACATCCCTGACTCGCGGCCCCTGATAGAATAGACAGGAAGCACAGGAGTACAGGACAGCACGAGTACCTGGCAGGATCAACAGCTCGATGGCTGGTCTGAAGCTCCAGATGATGCTGAGACAACTGGAACAGCAGGTGGGATGTAGCAGACAGGAAGCTGAAGCAGGCAAGGCAGGGAGGCACTCACAAGATGCAGCAAGATGGTCCCAGGGATTGGAACACAGGAGGGTCAGACAGTCCGGGTCATACACAGGTGAGCAGTACAGTTGCAGATTCAGGAGAGTCACAGAGCAAGCCGGGTCAACAACAGACTGGTACGGATAAGCCAAGGGATCAGACGAGAGCAAGATTGTAGACAAGCCGGGGTCAGGTGCAGGCAGATGGCAGAGGGTAGTCATAAGGTAAGCCGGATGTCACAGGAACAAGGCAGAAAAAACAGATATCTCTGATAGATCAGACAGCAGGGTCCTCTTGTCACAGTAAGGTTTAAATAGCACGCCTGGCGCCGATAATCGCGCGCTCGCGCACAGGCACCTGTAAGCGTGCACCCATTTGTGAGGAACTGTTGGTCCCAGCAAGCCTTTCCTGACAGTACCTTTCATATTTCCCAATACTGCCAGTTTTACTACTGAAAGGGTTAACACTGAAGACTGAATGTTGAGGGGTATGCCGTGTGTTTTGTTCCTTGCCATTCAGTGTAGAGGAAGCATTGTCCCACAGCTGCTTCTGCTTTTCAAATGGTAATTTTCTACTGCCCATTTGCATAGACCTTGGTCACCTCCAGCCTTCAACCTCTGCTGTGTCTGGTGATGTCTCTTCTTGTTGAGCCACCTGTGATGCTGGACAGCTCCCTGGCTGATCCATTGGATAATCCTGCCTTGTGCCTTGTTTCTGCTGAACCTTGAACTCCTTGCTCATCCCACGAACTTCCTATTTAAGCCATTCCTTTGAACTTCCTGTGTGCCAGATTATTGTGCTCTCTTCGGCATTTACCTCACTCTTGTCACTCCTGCTGCCGTCTGTATCTCTGCTACCACTCATTACCGACATTTGTCTTGTTCCTGGACTACGCTTCTGCTTGATCCCAACCTGTGATCACTTTTTACCGTCCTCTGGCCTGTTTACTGACTACGCTTCTGCTTGACCCCTACCTGCTATATCTGCTACTGGACCCTGGCTTGCTCACCTCCTGTTGAGGCGATCCTGAGTATCGAGACCTGGTACTTAACACACAGCCAAACCCATCTCCACCATCAGGAGCTCTGGTGAACACCAGTTGGTGCTTAGATTCCATACCTGGAGCATGTGTCATCTGCCAGAGTGACCTGGTTATTTCACTTATCCAGCTGATCAGTAGGAGCCTCTCTACTGCTATAGCTACTGGTCTCCAAGCCTGACCTCTGATCGAGACACTTTCTGACCCTCATCAGCCACCAGCAGACTGGATTTGTGAGTACCTGAGGCCTAGCCTTGTACCTTAGCCTAGCTGCATCGCTGCCATGCAGTCGCAACATGTTTATAACTAGACGCAGGGGGGACAGTGACCCCAACTTTCCTAACAGTTTCAGGAATGTTTATTCTGTACCCAATGAGGGCATGGACTTCTACAATCTGAAATCAAATGACCTTATGTTTATAGGGTCTACCTCGGTGGACTCCCCCTTAGAAGCGTTTCCTGTCTATTTGTCAGCAGAGTCTACTGCAGTCAAATAATTCACCCAAGACCTTCACAGATATAGACTGCAGAGGCTCTAAGCATGCTCCCATGCCTTTGCCTGCAGAGTAAATCTCTGATCCTCCCATGACCTTAGCAAAAGGCTGGACCACTAGTTACAGTGACCACCCCACAGTCTATCTCTGATAAAACTGTTCTTGGGGCACCACAGTCCTCTGTCATTACTTCGAACCTGCAAGAGACTATTGTGGCTCTTACTGATGCAGTACATACTACTGTGCATCTAGGGGATCAGCCTGCGGTCTCCAGCATGGAGTCTCTTGAAGCTTCTACAGCTGTAAAGACCTTCCCACTACGCCAACTATTTGAGATATTTCTCTATGTAGCAACTTGAGTGTTTGTTAAAACTTTTCCCTTTTGATAGGTAATTTCTGACATATGTACTCATTTTGACGTGTGTAGAGGGTCCATGGAATGAATGCACAAACATGTTCTAATGCACCTTGACTTATGACCATGAATGATCAAACAAACCCATAGATATAATAGGGACCTTAATCCATCATACCTTCTTAAGGACAAACTCCAATTCCTTTGCTTGATATGCTGGATTCACAGACACCTACAGAAAATAGATATGTGTTAGAGGTAAATGCTGAATGTTTAATGGCAAAAGCACAGGTCAAAAAGTGTATCTAAATCCAAAATTGAAAATGTAATATAATGACTAAAGGTGTGTTATCCCTTATTTGTACTCATTTGGGCAATGCTTCAGATCGTGCTCAACTTTTATTGTGATCGAGATCATAATAAATCTCTTCTTCCTGAAGAATGGTAGAAAATCTGTTAAGTGATATTCAAAAGTTTCCGAAATACACAAATGCTGGAGAACTAATAAAGTCATAAAGCATCATAAAGTGCTTCACCCCAGAATAACTAAATGTATTCCAAACTATACAGCATCTTGTTTTCGGGGTGTCACGAAGAACAGACCCAAAGGAGGCCCTTCTCCACAAACCAATAAACAATATCTCCCGAAGAGGCTATATCCTTATCACGTTTTTATAGCCACTAAACAAACTATTGCTCATGCATGGAAGACTCCATCCCTCAGCTTTGAAGGGGTAAATCTAAGATTCAGGGCACAATCATCAATGAAAATTGATCGCGATCTTGAAGGATACTCATGGTAAATTTCCCTCAGTATGGCAACCTTGGCTGGACTACACTCCTCCTGCTTATCACACCTCACATTTACTGCTGCTTTGAACATCAGAGGAGGCTTCTTTCCTCTTCACTGCCTCTCAGGACGCCTTGAAGTCCTTCTTTGGGGGATAACTTTCTCTTTTTCGATATTACCCGGGGTGTGCAGCAATCCCTTCTTTTCCCAAGTGTTCCTCCATTTTCAGGACTCCTTTAAGTGGCCTCCGTGGATTCCCCTCTCGCTTTCACCCTTAATTTATCCCCTTTTTTTGCTGATCTCTACGGAAGATCCGTGCTTGATTAGCTGCAGCGGAGGGCAGGGGAGACATTGGGGGTCTAAGAGATCCCTAATGTCCCATATAAAGAGAACCTGTCACCTGACCAAAACTATCAAAGTAGGGGGCTTGTTTAAGCCAATTTAAAAAAAATTAAAATAAAATGTGTAAAAAGTGTTTTTTTAACCGCTTCAGCCCCAGAAGATTTTACCCCCTTCCAGACCAGAGCACTTTTTGCGATTCGGCACTGCGTCGCTTTAACTGACAATTGCGCGGTCACGCGACGTTGCACCCAAACAAAATTGCCGTGCTTTTTTTCCCCACAAATAGAGGTTTCTTTTGGTGATATTTGATTACCTCTGCGGTTTTTTTTGCGCTATAAACAAAAAAAGAGCATCAATTTTGGAAAAAAAACGCAAAATTTTTTACTTTTTGCTATAATAAATATCCCCCAAAAATACATAAAAAAACGATTTTTTTCCTTGGTTTAGGCCAATATGTATTCTTCTACATATTTTTGGTAAAAAAAAAAAAAAAATGCAATAAGCGTATATTGATTGGTTTGCGCAAAATGTATAGCGTCCACGAACTAGGGGATAGTTTTATGGCATTTTTATTATTTTTTTTTTTTTTAACTAGTAATGGCAGCGATCTGCGATTTTTATCAGGACTGCGTCATTATGGTGGACACATCGGACACTTTTGACACACTTTTGGGACCATTGACATTTATTCAGCGACCAGTGCTATAAAAATGCACTGATTACTGTAAAAATCACTGGCAGGGAAGGGGTTAACACTAGGGGGCGATCAAGGGGTTAACACTAGGGGGCGATCAAGGGGTTAACTGTGTTCCCTCTCTGTGTTCTAACTGAAGCGGGGAAGGGACTGTGTAGGGGAGATGACAGATCGCTGTTCATACTTTGAAAGGAACAGACGATCTGTCACTTCTCCCCTCAGAGAACCGGAAACTGTGTGTGTTTTCACAAACAGATCCCGGTTCTCAGTGTGTAACCAGCGATCGCGGGAGACCGGTGGTGATCGCGACCGCCGAGCACTTGCATTGGCTCCGGGAGGGGGGGGGGGGGGGAGCGGGCGCGCGCCCCTAGTGGCCACAGGACGAAGCGACATTACATAACGTCACTTCGCCCAGCCGTGCCATTCTGCAGCAGTGAAACTGCGGCGGCTGGTCGGCAAGTGGTTAATATAAACAAATAAAAAAATAAAAATCTGGCAGGGAGAAGAACCGTGCACCGTCCGCTGGGGTTTGTTCAGAAAACAGTAGAAAAGCCTGTCTCTTGCAAGCATGCTGCTGAGAATTAACCTTTCTTCTATATAGAAGCAGAAGCCAGACATGCCCTCCTGCTGAGCCAAAGCTAGAGCTTTCTAATCTTTTTTTTTTTCAAAAGCAGCTACAGAATGAGTAAAAAATAAATAAATAAATAAATAAATAAAAATAAAAAAAATAAAAGTTCTGACAGCAGCTGCAGAGAAGAAGCCTTGCTCTCTGTGGGGAAGCAGTGGTCCAACTTGCCCCCCCCTACTAACTCACACTTCTAGCTCTGCAATCAGCAAAGCTCACGCTTCTCACTGATTCGACAGTTCTGGCTCTGACTCAGCAGGGGGAGGTGTCAGACCTCTGCAGAGAGACCACTGCTTCTCCCCAGAGAGCAAGGGTCCTTCTCTGCTGCATGCTGGCAGGGCACAGGCCTTTCTCCTCAGGTTGTGGCTGGTATTTTACTGAAAACGAATTAGAAGACTCTGCATGTCTTTTGTTTTAATACACCTGGAATGTATTTAGCTAATTTAAACTGAAAATTTAATTGGGCTTTTTTTTAAAAAAATGACAATTGTCTACACAGTGCACAGCGAAACTCACCAGGATGATGCCGGCTTGAGCCGTAGCAAACTGTGTAACGATCCACTCGTAGCTATTCGGCCCCCACATTCCGAGGCGATCTCCCTTCTTCAAGCCAAGAGCCAGCAGCCCCGCCGCAAGGGTCTCAACCTGTGCAGAAATACAAATAAAAACCCTTATATTCTATAGAAGTGTTTAATAACTAATAAAAGTACCCTTTATAAAAATCCACTGTTACTGATACTTGTTCACTGACACAGAAACTACTGCAGCCTTTGGATCAACAGAACAGCCAGGCAACTAACATTTTCAGAACGAGACAGAAATGATAGCCTACAAAATATGTAAGGACTGATGTATGTACGTAGCTATTATTTTTTGTGCCCAATAACTTGCCCTGCGGAAGATTTTACCCCCTTCATTTTTTGCAATTCAGCGCTGCGCTACTTTAATTGGCGATTGTGCGGTCATGTAACATTGTACCCAAATTAAATATTTATAATTTTGTTCACACAAATATATTTCTTTTGGTGGTATTTGATCACCACTGCGTTTTTTTTTTTGTTTTTTTATTATATAAACGAAAATATTGAAAAAAAAAACCCAGTACAATATTTTCTACTTTCTGTTATAAAACATCCAATAAAATCACGTCTTCATAAATTTAGACCAACATGTATTCTGCTACATGTGACAAATGCTGCCAGTGATTAGGGCTGATCTGCCTTTTTAGGGACACTATACTATTGGGGACTAGGGATGAACCGATATTTCGGCCGCCGAAAATTACTGGCTGAAAATAGGGTTATCAGCGTTATGCCGATAAGAAAAAAAGTTGCTAAAATTGGCCGGCGAAAAAAAAACAGGCGATTTTGCCGTGATTTCACTGCGTTTACAGTGCATTTTGTCACAGGTCATGTGACTCAAAAACGGCTTCAAAAACGTAACATGGGTGCGTTTTTTGCCACATTTTCAATGCGTTTTAATGGGGAGGTGCATTTTTGGTGCAGTTTTTTCTAACTGACCAAATATGCACCAAAAATGTGGTAAGCAGGATTTTTGACACCGCAATGGAAGAGCAACGGATCAGTGTGAAGAAATACATAGAGTTTAAAGGAATGCATATTTCTTGCGTTTTTTTTAAACGCAAAAAAGCGTTTCAATAACTGCTCGGTGTGAAAGCAGTATATCGGCTGAAACAGTGCCAACAATGGCTGAAAATAAATTCATATTCATTTAAATTAATGATAAAGTTTATATATATATATAATATATATATATATATATATATATAATATTTTACTTTACAAATCTTTGATCAAATAAACTAAGTTTTTAAGTGCAGTAATCCTCTGGACTCTATGCTTATTATATATATATATATATATATATATATATATATATATATATATATATATATATATATATTATATATACAGATACACATTTTATTTTTTTAAACTGTCCATTTTGTTTCGGTTTGCAGCTAAGTGCATCCCGAATTTCCTGTCCAGAATTTTCATTTCGGTGCACCACTATTGGGGACACTAATATAGTTCTGATCATAATCAAGATACTGTTTTGTACAGACATTATACTAGTAATGGTGGTGATCAGCGTCTTCTAGTGGGAATGTGATTGTGTGGCAGGCAATGTGGCACTAACTGACGCTGGCTGGGAGGGACACTGACGTTACTAGTAACACTAATGCAGTGATCAGTGATGATACTGTACACTGACACTGTACTAATGGCACTGGCTGGGTGACGGGTGATCGGGAGGGCAATCAAGGGGTTAACTGTGTACCCAACAAGTGTATGTGTGCTGTATGTACTCACTGATCTGGCCGGGTTTCACTCCTTGCTTTCATTTCTGAAGGGCGGGGAGAA
This sequence comes from Aquarana catesbeiana, assembly GCF_042186555.1. Lineage (NCBI taxonomy): Eukaryota > Metazoa > Chordata > Amphibia > Anura > Ranidae > Aquarana > Aquarana catesbeiana. The sequence continues at coordinate 215,424,500 of NC_133335.1, forward strand.
ATCCAGCCAGAGTCTGTATTAGAGGTCTGTGTAGTGATTGGCCACAGCCTATCAGCAGGTATACAGCCTTAAACATTTGGCTGTAACCTGCTGACAAACTCATGCTTTGTCCAATCACAGCACAGGGAATACACTGCGACGTACCGGTACGATGTGGTGCCTGGCTGTGCCACCCACCTGTGGTAAATGTACGCAAGTGGAAAAAGAGGGGGGATTTTGGGACTTTAAATGAGGCACATATGTGGTGTGCCTCCATCCCTAGTACATGTAGAAAGAGGAAAAGTGGAACTTTAAATGAGGTTGTTGACATTGTGGAGGTAGAATAGAAAAAAGTACAAATTTATTGAAAGATGTAATATAATATAATAAGTAGATAGGTAAAATCTGAATTGATGAGTCTATTACAGACATGAATCAGCATCACATATGACCGACGCGTTTCGTGTAAGAACGCTCTTCAGGGGCGGATGCTCAGATATATCTATGGGGTAGAATGGGATAAAATTAGTCTAATTGTAACTAATAATGAAAAGGAAAGGCAGGGATAGCCCATCCTGAATACTTACATGGGGTCCAATAAGATGGAATGCGGCGACTATAAAGCCAAGGCCCATCATAGACTCATCAATTCAGATTTCACCTATCTTCTTATTATGGTTTCTATTGTTTTACTATATCTCCACTTCTGTTGCAAGTGCTGCTCATATTATGTATGTGTCTATATGAATTCATGCAATGTAATTATCCAATTGTCTTAGATCTGGTATATACTTTCTTGTCCATGCCGCACATGCATGTAGTTGTGTGGGTGGATTACATATGAATTGATATACTTATTGTTCATGTGGTATTTTAATATTGCCATGTTTTTATACATCTTTCAATAAATTTGTACTTTTTTTATTCTACCTCCGCAATGTCAACAACCTCATTTAATGTACGCAAGTGGTTAAATTTATTTATTTATTTTTTACTGAAATTCTGTGCTTGATAAACCATTGTGCAAATATCGAGTGACATAAAAAATGGGCACTACAATTATTTTATTCTCCAGGGTCTCTGCTTTCAGAAAATATATAACGTTTGGGGGTTCTAACTAATCTTCAGGCCGGACTCTGGCAGCAAAAAGCAAGCAGGGGGATATTGTAGGCGCAATAAAAGACAAAACCTTAGGCTGCAGCCAAGTGTCTCTAAAATAGTAATCAGTAATCGTCTATTATCAAAGACAAGTCCATTAGGGATCCTAACATGATTGGGATGTAGAAGAACAAAGTCCATCCCCCGAGGGCTTAGCTCATCCGGGAGGAAGTCAAATCGTTGAATTGACATGCAAAAGAAAAAAAAAGGAGGGCGCCTCTAAGTGCAATAGTTCATAGGTTTAAAAAACTATTTAAAAAGCCACTCACAGGCGGTAGATGAAACAAAGGCTCTATTTGAGCATCTCAGGGTTTCATCCAGGCAAACGTTCTGTGTCAGCCACTCCGCCGGGAAGGAACACCAGCCACTCTCTTCCGGATCGCAGGCAGCCAGAGCATCCGCGAAAACCACGGTGGAACGCAACGCCGATGGTGTGACGGTCACCAGACAGGGCGGGTGCAACGCATTTTAGAGCATGCGAAAAAGCTGCCTCCGGTCATGCACGCTCCAAATTGAGTGTGTATGCCCAGAGACGGCATCATGTATGCTCCAAAAGCAGCGCGCATGCCTAGAGGCGGCATTGCGCATGCTCTGAAACGCGTTGCACCTGTCCCGTCTAGTGACGTCATCACGCCAATGGCGTTGTGTTCCACCGTGCTATCCATGGATGCTCTGGCTGCCTGCGATCTGGGAGAGAGTTCTTTCCCGGCGGAGCGGCTGACACAGAACATATGTCCGGACGAGACCCTGAGATGCTCACTGACAAATAGAGCCTTTGTTTCACCTACCGCCTGTGAGTGGCTTTTTAGTTGTTTTATTAAACCTATGAACTATTGCACTTAGAGGCGCTCCCCTGTTTCTTTCCTTTGCCTGGTTCTGGCAGCAGGGTTACTCTACAGCAGGGGTCTCAAACTGGCGGCCCTCCAGCTGTTGCGAAACTACAAGTCCCATCATGCCTCTGCCTGTGGGAGTCATGCTTGTAACAATCAGCCTTGCAATGCCTCATTGGACTTGTAGTTTTGCAACAGCTGGAGGGCCGCCAGTTTGAGACCTCTGATCTACAGACTGAGGCTTAGGAAGGGGTAACCAAATACACTGAAACCTTCCCCATTATAAGGATCCTTGATCATCTTCCCTACATCGCCTTGTTTCCTGCTACATGACAGGTGCCCTTTAATTGGTTACCTACATCTTTGCATAGCTGGCTGTAGGTCTTCCTTTTGGCACCGTGGATATCGACGACGGCCTCTTGATCCGGGACTCGCTGGGTTGTGTCCCACAGACACTGTTGCATAGTCTTGATGGTCAGCGGTATATCGGTGTTCCCATGGATGTAACTTATGGTGGTGATGGGTTTTTGGGGTGGAGCTACAGAGAGGAGAACACTGTGGGATGAAGAAATGAGATGACATTAGAGAATGTAAGCTGACACTATAGTATGTGGAGGACAAGTAGTGAATCAATTTGGAAAGCTCATCAGCATCTTAAATTGCACAGGAATGCTTTGCCAATGCAGCCCTCTAACGATTTGGCTACTAAATGAATAGAAATTTTTAAAAAAATTAAAAAAGGTGCAAACTTCTAGTGCATTACCCAATTAAAAATGTTATTTTTCATTGCAGTCAATAGGACACAATATTGCATTAAAGTCAATGGGATGTGATTTTTCATTGAAGTCAAGTGATTTTGCATTGAAGTCAATGGGAAGCGAGTTTGCATGGAAGTCAATGGGACATGATTTTGCATGGAGGTCAATAGGGGTCATTTTTGCCTTGAAGTATATGAGATGTGTTTTTGCATTGAAGTCACTAGGGGGCGTTTTTGCATTAAAGTCAATGGGAGATGAGTTTGCATTGGAGTCAATGGGATGCGATTTTGCACTGGAGTCAATGGGATGCGATTTAGCATTGAAGTCACTAGGGGGGTGTTTTTGCATTGCAGTCGATGGGATGCAATTTTGCACTGAAGCCACTAGGGGTGTTTTTGCATTGAATCAATGGGACACGATTTTGCATTGAAGTCAATGGGATGAGATTCTGTATTGAGGTCAATAGGGGGCATGTTTGCATTGAAGTCACTAAGGCGTGTTTTTGCATTGGAGTCAATGAGATGCGATTTTGCACGGAAGTCAATGGGATGTGATCTTGCATGGGATGCAGCGTGCCATTATTGGCACTTTTTTTTCACCTTTAACCCTATTTTCGGCCCAAAATTTTGGTGGCCGATATATTGGTGGATCCTTAATATATAAACCCAAAGTAAGAAGTTGTCTGGATGTGTCATCAAGGCCTACGCATCACTCAGACAACCCACTCAACGAGTTTCGAGGAATACGCCCCCTTCTTCAGAGTTTAGTTAGTCTGTATCACATCACCTCCTAAACAGACCAGACAATATATCACTTGCCCAATGCAGGGCGGGTCCATCGACAGGATCACTTTAAAACACTAAATAGAAAGTCAGTTTCTAATGCTGCCGCTCTGTATGAATAGGAATAGAAGGAGGTGAAATACGTGTCGGGTTGCATAAAATATTTTCAGCAACTGGAGGCCATAAACGTGAAAACGCCATTCACAGAACTGGCTGAGTTTACATAGCGTGTGAAAAACCTGCGAAGCACAGCGCCTTTCTGTGTGGTTATCACCTTCCAATGTCCTCAAAGGTCTTTATTAAACAAACAATCACATGTGGTGGAATAAAAGATTGTCAAATGTACAAACTACAGTTTATCTCCAGCTAAAGTACGCTCAGTACGCAGCTAAAATACATCTAAAGGAACTCTGATCTGTCAATGGATTCAAATTGACAGGCACACCTGCCAGAAAGCATAGCCAGGGTGGCGCCCTTGTTTGGCACACCTGCCAGAAAGCATAGCCAGGTTGGCAACCTAATTTTATTCTTACAGCAGTTAAGCAAAACTACTTGATTCACCTCCCCGTCCTTCGCCTGGGATGGACAATGAATTCTGCAGCAGACTGTTGAGGTCGTTTCTCTCTCTCTATTTGTCAGTATGTTCCCTGTGAGCTAAAGAACCTGAAAGTACCAACTCCTAATAATATAATATGTAAAGCACTGCATAGGTTGTCGGTGCTATTTAACCACTTCAGCCCCGGAAGGATTTACCCCCTTCCTGACCAGAGCACTTTTTGCGATTCGGCACTGAGTCGCTTTAACGGACAATTGCGCGGTTGTGCGACGTGGCTCCCAAACAAGATTGACGTCCTTTTTTCCCCCACAAATAGAGCTTTCTTTTGGTGGTATTTGATCGCCTCTGCGGTTTTTATTTTTTGCGCTATAAACAAAAATAGAGCGACAATTTTGAAAAATACGCCTTATTTTTTACTTTTTGCTAAAATAAATGTCCCCCAAAAATATAGAAAGAAACTATTTTTTTCCTCAGTTTAGGCCGATACGTATTCTTCTACATATTTTTGTTAAAAAAAAAAAAAAATCGCAATAAGCGTATATTGATTGGTTTGCGCAAAAGTTATAGCCTAGTCTACAAAATAGGGGATAGATTTATAGCATTTTTATTTTTTTATTTTTTTACTAGTAATGGCGGTGATAAGCGATTTTTATCATGACTGCGACATTATGGCGGACACATCGGACAATTCTGACACATTTTTGGGACCATTGGCATTAATACAGCGATCAATGCTAACAAATTGCATTGATTACTGTAAAAATGTGACTGGCAGTGAAGGGGTTAACCACTAGGTGGCGCTGTAGGGGTTAAGTGTGTCCTAGGGAGTGTTTCTAACTGTGGGGGGAGGGGCTGTGTGTGACACGACACTGATCACTGCTCCCGATCACAGGGAGCAGAGATCAGTGAAAGTGTCACTAGACAGAACAGGGAGATGCTTGTTTACATTAGCATCTCCCCGTTCTTCCTCACCGTGAGACGATCATGGGTATCCCCGCGGACCCGCCACGATCGCGGTCATGGAGCTCCCAGCGGGCGGGCGCGCACGCGAGCCGCCTCTTAAAGGGACAGTTACGTTAATCTGCCTGTACGTGCCCTTCTGCCGCAGTATATCTGCGTGAGGCGGTCGGGAAGCGGATAAGTACCTCAAATAAATAATATGGATAATGCTATACACTAGAGCTGCACAATTAATCGTTCTAAAATCACAACCTCGATTCAACCCCCCTCACGATGTTAATCCAGCATTTCCACAATTCATGCAACAAGTGCAGAGCCGTTCTCCGCTCAGAGCTGTCAAAAAAATTAAAAATAAATAAAAAGGCAGCCGGCAAAGATTAGTCCTGTCAATTTAAGAAGGTGCTCCTAACGACAACTCGTTATGTGTATAAAAGACACCTGTCCACAGAATCTTTCTTCCATTCAAACCTCACTATCATGGGCAAGACCAAAGAGCTGTCAAAGGACATCATGGAGAAGACTGTAGACCTACACAAGGATATAATGGACTACAAGACCATCAGCAAAAATCTTGGTGAGAAGGAGACAACTGCTGGAGCGATTATTTGCAAATAGAAGAAATACAAAATAACCATCAATCTCCCTCGGTCTGGAGCTCCATGCAAGATTTCGCCTCATGGGGGTAAGGATGATCATGAGAAAAGTGAGGGATTAGCCCAGAACTACACAGGAGAATCTCAAGCCAGTTGGGACCACAGTCAACAAACAAACCATCGGTAACACAACATGCCGCCATGGATTGATATCCTGCAGCACCCGCAAGGTCCCCCTCCTCAAGAAGACACATGTACGTGCCCGCCTGAAGTTTGCCAATGAACATCTAAATGATTCAGAGAAGGATTGGGAGAAAGAGCTGTGGTCAGATGAGACCAAAATTTAGCTCTTTGGCATTAACGCAAATCTGTGTTTGGAGGAAGAAAAATGCTGACTATGACCCTAAGAATACCATCCCTACAGTCAAGTACGGAGGTGGAAACATGATGCTTTGGGGCTGTTCATCTGCTAAAGGAACAGGCCAACTTTGCCGTATTCAGGGGCCAATGAGCGGGGCCAAAAATTGTAAAATTTTGGATGAGAACCTTTTTCCCTCAGCCAGAACACTGAAGATGGGTCAAGTATGGGTTTTCCAGCATGACAATGACCCAAAACATACCACCAAAGCAATAAAGGAGTGGCTCAAGAAGAAACACATTAAAGAGGTTGTAAACCCTCGTTTTTTGTTTTGTTTTTAAATAACAAACGTGTCATACTTACCTACTATGTGCAGTTAGTTTTGCACAGAGTGGCCCCAATTCTCCTCTTCCGGGGTCCCTCAGCGGATAATAGCCTTCTTGATCCCCTTCAGTCTGGATTTCGTCCTCAACACTCCACAGAAACTGCTTTCCTAAAACTAACAAACGATCTACTAACGGCCAAAACCAATCAACACTATTCTGTACTCCTACGCCTGGACCTCTCTGCTGCCTTCGATACGGTTGACCACCCCCTCCTCCTCAAAAAAACTCCACGTCTTTGGTCTCCATGACTGTACTCTTCGCTGGTTCTCTTCCTACTTATCCAACCGCACCTTTAGCGTTTCTTACAACTCTACTTCCTCCTCTTCCTTTCTCTGTTGGGGTCCCCCAAGGTTCTATTCTTGGACCTCTGCTATTTTCAATCTACACCTCCTCCGTGGGTCAGCTGATAGCCTCCCATGGCTTCCAATACCATCTCTACGCTGATGACACCCAAATCTATTTCTCTACCCCTCAGCTCACTCCCTCCATCTCCTCACGTATCACTAATTTACTATCAGATATATTAGTCTGCATGTCATGCCACTTCCTCAAATTCAATCTGCCCAAAACCAAACTTATAATTTTTCCTCCCCTACGTGCCCCTTCCCTTCCCCTTATCTCTCTGTCATAATCGATGCTACAACTATAAGCCCATCCCCACATGCCAAGGTCCTAGGTGTAGTCCTAGACTCTGAACTCTCCTTTAAGCACCACATCCAATCACTGTCCAAATCTTGCCACCTCAACCTCCACAACATCTCCAAAATACGCCCCTTTCTAACCATTGACACAACAAAGCTCTTAATTCTCTCCCTGGTCATCTCTCGCCTCGACTACTGCAACTCCCTTCTCACTGGCTTACCTCTACATAGTCTATTCTCCCTTCAATCCACCAAGAATGTTGCTGCCAGACTCATCCACCTTACCAATCGCTCAGTATCTGCTACTCCTCTCTCTCATTTCCCCCACTGGCTTCCGCTCACCCAACAAATTCAAAATACTAACAACTACTTACAAAGCCATCCACAATTTAGCCCCCAGCTACATCACTACCCCTTACGTTACCCCATCTGCTACACCCTTTGATAAAGTCGGAAAGACGAAATCGATCAGGGAACGATCTCATGGCGTATTGAATAGATCTACATATACTGCGCTCTAATGTCCAGCATAGTCTTTGGGAATGATTTGTACTGAGCGGCTCACTGGTTTACAGTGTCTCCCGCACGGCTTTTTGGCATTTCCGATCCATTTTCGTTTCTTTGGCTGAACACTGTCAGCTTGGAAACCTGACACTAAGTCACTGGATGAGAGGATATTGACGGCAGTTATGTGAAACAGCAAGGCTTTTTTATATACAACTTGGACAACACACATCTTTAATAAATCCTTTGGAAAATAGTACTACTCTATGTGGAGCCTGTCTTTTTTTTCCTTATATACACTGATAATGTGGATTTGCAAGCCGGCCCAGCAGTAAATCAGTGGGAGATCGTGAATGCTTATTATCTGCAACTTTGTGGTGAGTTTGAACCCCAGAGGGGAGTGTGGAGCGTGGGTTTGAATACGGTGATTGGCGCACTATCCGACCATCTCCACTTCTTTATTCACTTATGAAGCTAGCCACGAACTTTACCTTCACGTTTATCCACTTGTCAGATCTGCGATTTAAGGTTTAGCGACTTTATGTGCATTTACCCTATATGCAATTGTGTCAACTCTCAGCAATTTGACAGGAGCGCCGCTTTGATATTATGTGTCTTTTCACATTTGTTTGTTTAATGTGACAGACTGTTGTATCTCATATTCATTCATTTATTTTTTAGTTTAAGTGGCAGCCAGATTTTATATTTCTCTCTTATTGTGATTAATCACAGTGCCAGCATGTGTTAATCTGTTTGGAAACTCATTGCGCTGGGTTGGAAGGAGATAAGTGAGCCTAGTTTTATTTCTTTCCTCCTTTTTTTTTTTTTCACATCACTAGCCTAGTCTCTAATTACCAACCTAATTGTTCTCTATGTTCCTATCAAGACCTCCTGCTCTCTAGCTCCCTAGTCATCTCCTCCCATGCTCACCTCCAAGACTTTTCCAAAGCCTCTCCAATCCTATGGAATGCCTTACCCTAATCTGTGCAATTATCTCCTACTCTTAGCTATTAGATGATCCCCGAAAACCCTCCTCTTCAGAGAAGCCTATCCTACCCACACCTAACAACTGTATTTTCATTTTCTCCATCAGCTCATCCCCCACAGTTATTACCTTTTTGTTTCCACTTGACCCTCCCTCCTAGATTGTAAGCTCTAACGAGCAGGGCCCTCTGATCCCTCCTGTATTGATTTGTATTGTAACTGTACTGTCTGCCCTCATGCTGTAAAGCACTGCACAAACTGTTGACACTATAAAAAAATAGTGTATAATAATAATAATGATAATAATAAAGATAACACTATTATTAGATTGTAAGCTCTTACGAGCAGGGCCCCTCTTAACTCTTGTATTTTATTTATTGTATTGTAACTATACTGTCTCCCTTTATATTGTAAAGTGCTAATGGCGCATGCACGCGGCGCGGGGAGCGGACATGATCTGACCGAGTTCCGCTCGCTGCCTGACTTTTCTAGCTACAAACAGCGATCCGAATGCAGTAAGCACCTTCCCGGGCACAGGATCAGACGATGCAGTGGAGGGCAGCGGGAACGGCGAAACAAAAACAGCAGCGATACCCCCACGACCCACTCAGAGTGCCAGGCACAGGCTGCATGTCAGACCCCCGCTCCCAAGATGGCACTGGATCAGAAGAAGAAGCAGGGACAGGAGGAGCAGCCATCTCGCAGCCCGACCTCCCCTCACTCTGTGGCAGCTTCACCAAATGCCTCAGCCATCCCACAGACCATCCAGATGCCGGATCCTTTCTCCTCCCAGTCACAGGAAGAGCTGACAGAGAAACACCAAAGTGAGCTCCCCCAGTTCTCCCCCTCTATGGGGATCTCAGGACGAAGGCCCAGATTATGCAGGTTCCCCTGTCTCCTCAATGGACAGACATATGGCGGACCTTACGGAAATGGTCCTGAGTCAATCCAGTTCCATGGGAGATCAGTCTCAGCCACCACAGCCTGCTCCCTATTCTGGAGATGCAGCCATACTGGCACGCTTTTCTGCATTGCTCCAACAAGAATTGTCTAAAGCCTGCAAAGCCATGACAGCAGAGATAAGGGGTGACTTCCAATGTATTGGGGAGAGACTGGACACGATTGAATCCAAGGTGGATGGCACGGTGGGCAGGGTTAATCAGAATACTAAGATGATTTCCTCCCTGCAAGACCAATTTGACCAAGCCAACACAAAAATCGAAGACCTGGAGAACAGATCCAGATGCTATCATTTCAAGCTGCGTGGATTTCCAGAATCGATCACTGATCTGGAAGACGCAGTACACACCTTGAATTACCGGGAATTTCCCCTCATCATCTGGAGCTCGACAGGGTGCATCGAGCCTTGACTGCTCCGAGAACGGATGGCCTCCCCAGAGATGTGTTAGTAAAATCACACTTTTACTGGATTAAAGAAAAAATAATGTCAGAAGCCAGGAGTAAGGGAGACATATCCTTATTAGGCCACCCAGTCCAAATATTTGCAGACATCTCCCAACAGACCATCCAGAAGAGACGCGCACTGAAGTCCCTATTGTCGCACCTAATCAATCGCCACATAAAATATCGATGGTCTTTTCCCTTCCGTCTCTCATTTGCCTACAAAGGTAAGAAGTATTCATTTGCCAACTTCTGAGAAGGGAAGGAAATCCTGCTGGACCTTGGACTGATCACTAGGGAACCTCTATCGCCATCTCTCCGGCAAGCAAGGGAATGACCGATTTCACCCATATGGTCCCAACAAGGCCGCTTCTCATCAAAGTGGTCCGACCTGGCCATGGGTGCACACGGATGAAGCAGAAATGAATTCCGATCTTTTGACCCAGAGTTGAGGCACTGACTGCCGGTACTGAAGTTGGACATTCTGTTGTTGGAAATTGTTCCATGATGTTGGACACACTGTTCCTCCCGGACTCAAAAGTTTCCTTGAAATTTTCCTTTTTTTGTTGTTGTTTTTTCTCATCCCCCTCCAAGCACATGCTTATGGTTGGCACTGTTGTGAAACTGAGCCGTGGACACCTTACTCCAGTTCTGAGACAAGGTGATACCTCAAAAGAATTTTTTTTTTTTTTTCCCCATCTTGGCTCTAAGCTGAACAGACAATTACATTGGCCAGAAACTGGTTTTCTACTTTAAACACTGAACGTGCCTGGTTGTATTTCTGTTAAGGTTTTGTTTCCCGGATATATCTTTCCTTCATAATAATAGTCACTTCTCTGTGAGCTTGTCCGGCCTCGTTTAGAGGGCGACAACCTCACGATACATTATGGGAACGCTGAATTCCCAGAGGTCGGTGACCTACGTTACATTACGAGATGTTACATTGTTTATATGTATTGCAACTTTTTTTGACGCGCTCTGTACCCGATGGTTCCTCCCCAGAGCGATAGGATCTCGGACGAGACGATGGAACACCACAACAGGCAAGTGCAGTCTATCGAACCACCATGCTGAGTACCCAATCACCCAAATTCACTGTTGTCTCCCATAATGCGCAAGGCATAAACTCCTCAACCAAAAGGGCTAAGGCCTTCCACCAATATCATACCTGGGGAGCAGATATAGTGCTCCTGCAGGAAACCCACTTTTCTCGGACTTCAGCACCCAAAAGCACCCAATATGCGTTGCTAAACGCGTACCCTTCACCCCTGATATGGTTATAAAAGACAAAGAAGGGAGGTACATTATGGTGGTTGGGAGAATCAAGGAACAGGTCATAACCTTAGTCTCCTATTATGCCCCTAACGCGGGACAGGTACAGTTCTTTGAAACCATGCTAGCAACACTAATCCCACATGCAAAGGGTCAGACCATAATAGGTGGAGACAGTAATGTACCCTTGGACCAAGCTTTGGATAGGTCTAATCCACACAAACCAGTTTTTAAACACACTCCGAAGCAGGGCTGCAAACTAGCTAGGTTGTTACATTCATACAACCTAAAAGATGTCTGGACAGATCTCCACCCGACCACCAGAGATTATACACACTATTCCCATGTACATAAAACCTACTCCCGAATCGATCATGTTTTCACCTTATCACACCTTCTCCCTTCTATCAAATCAGCCAAAATATTGGCCGTGGCGTGGTCTGACAATTCCCCGGTGCAAATCTGCTTATCAGACTTGGGGACGAAACCGACACCAACAACATGGCGCCTTAATGCCTCTCTACTTAATGACCCTATTATATTCCCCCGAAATTGAAAAGGCCATAGGCCAATACTTTGTCGAGAATCGGGCCACTGATACGACGCCGAGCATCAACTGGGCAGCGCACAAAGCCACGATTCGCGACACCTGATCTAATTAGCATCTAGGACCAAACGCATACATGCCCAAATGATACAACAACAAGAGACTGACCTACAGGCCCTTATGCGAGAAGCGTGATCAGATTGTGTTGTCGGAAATTCCGATCGTGTGTGGGCTCCATCAGATTTTTCCCGTCGGAATTTCCGACACACAAAGTTTCAGAGCAGGCTATAAAATTTTCCACCAACAAAATCCGATCGGTTAAATTCCGATCGTGTGTACACAAATTCGACGCACAAAGTGCCACGCATGCTCAGAATAAATTAAGAGACGAAACCTATTGGCTACTGCCCCGTTTATAGTCCCAACGTATGTGTTTTACGACATCGCGCTCAGAACGATCGGATTTTCCGACAACTTTGTGCGACCATGTGTATGCAAGGCAAGTTTGAGCCAACATGCGTCGGAAAAAATCCATGGATTTTGTTGTCAGAATGTCTGATCAATGTCTGATCGTGTGTACAGGGCGTTAGCCTCACTACTAGCTAAGAAGCAACTCCGCTGGTCCAGGCACCGTTTCTACACCTTGGGAGACAACAAAAACACCCTATTAGCTAGCAAAAACTCACACCTCATCCATATAACCCAGCTCTACCAAAATTACGCTTGAAAGACAGCAAATTGCCACAGAACCCACAACTAGTGGTAAAGGAATTCTGCTCCTTCTACTCCAAATGATACGCCTCCCCGAATGCACTTCCTGCAACTCTAGTGGATAAGTGCTTTAGGGACATATCTTTACCTAAGGTAGAAAATGATCATATTGGGCTGAGGGGGATTTTACAGAGGGCGAAATCAAAGCGGCTATCAAGAGTCTGCACACCTCAGAGGCACCCGGCCCTGATGGATTCTCGGGTCATTACTACAAGCAGTTCTCAGAGTTGTTGGTGCCTCACCTATGCTCCTTCTTTAATGATCTGAGGAAAGGGTCAGCTTTACCCACACATGAAAATGCAGCCTTTATTCATGTCATCCCTAAACCTGGGAAGGACCATGGTGACTGTGCCAATTATCGCCCAATTTCATCAATTAATGTAGATCTCAAATTGATGACCAAAGTTCTGGCAAACCGAATGAATACCTTCCTATCCAGTTACATCCATCCGGACCAGGTGGGGTTTGTGCCCAATCGCCAAGTGCCTGATCAAACTCGACGCCTAATAGATGTTATATCGGCAGTTCAGTCTAACTGGGACAATCAGGGGCCTAGGAAGAGCATACTGTTGTCATTAGACCTTTGTAAGGCTTTTGACTCCCTGTCATGGGACTACCTTTTTTTATGCACTAAAAGGCTACGGCTTTGGCCCAAAATTTTTGGGGGTGTTGCAGACTCTTTATAGTTTACCAACGGCGACAATCCAGGTCAAGGGATACAATTCACCTCAAATAGATATCCATAGAGGAACTCGACAAGGGTACCCCCCATCTCCCATTCTATTTTTATGGGCCCTGGAACCATTGGCTATATCAACATTAGGAGTCATCCAGACATAAAGGGAATACATTGTGGGGAGCTCGAGCACATGTGTGCTATGTTTGCTGATGCTTTGCTCATGCTCCTTTCTTCCCCGGTCACGTCACTGCCAAACCTATACCGAACATTGCGCCACTTCTCCATGATCTCGGGCCTTTCCATCAACTATTCGAAATCGGTTGCCCTCAACCTCTCACTGGACCCGGACACAGTAGCACAACTACGCATATCCTTTCCATGTAAATGGCAGACAAAAGCCCTCCCATACTTAGGAATCTTCCTAACCCCCACTCTAGATAAGCTGTATCAGACAAATTATCCCCCCCTATACAACAAGATGGTGGCTGATCTCCTACGATGGGGTAATAATCCTGCGTCGTGGTTCGGTAGACTGCACAGGATCAAGATAAATCTCTTACCAAGGTTACTGTATCTATTGAGAACACTGCCTATCTCAATTCGTATACCTGACTTACACTCATTCCAAAACAAGGTTTTGAAATTTATATGGGGGAATAAGAGACCTCGGGTGAATAAGTGCACCCTAAATACGCCTAAGATGAGGGGTGGCCTGGGAGTCCCCGACTTAGTTAGATATTTTTATGCAGCGCAATTGGCACAGCTAATCCGCTTTAACTCCTCAACACCCCGCCCATCTGGATGAAAATCGAATCTACCTTGCATCCCATTAAACCAATCAGTCACTTGATGTGGCTGAGACCAAAAGACAGACCAGCCATGATGTGTCCTACACGATCATTTTCATTGAACCTATGGGACAGACTAACAAAATCCCATAATTTCAAATCCCCACATACTCCCTTGGCCCCCCTAGTGGGTAATTCAGACTTCACCCCAGGTCTCAATTCCCATTCCCCTGCTTGGTGGGCAAACAAGGGTTTGATACGCATAGGTGATCTCTGTGATCATAGGGGGATTCTAACACAAGGATCCCTTCAAGAGAAGTACCTTCTCCCAAATTCAGAAACTTTTCATTACGTGCAAATAGTGCATTTTTTGCACACCCTGCAACACGCAGCCGATAAAACCTCATCCACCTCAATGGAGTACATGTGTAGAACCTTTGATAAGCACACTGGCTTAATTTACAAAATCCACAGTATATTGAGTTCCACCCCAGAAAAACTGTTTTACATGATGATGTGGGAACAAGATATAGGTGAGACACTCACACTTGCCGAATGGACAACAACGTCAGAGTGTGCATCAAAATCATACATAAATACCTCATTAATCGAATCAAACTACAAAGTTTTGCTCAGGTGGTACATGGTACCAACAAGAATAGCCTCGTTCGTTCCAGAGGCCTCTCCCTCCTGCTTCCGAGGGTGCGGAATGGAAGGAACGATGATTCATGTATGGCGGTCCTGTCCTAAGGTTAAACATTTTTAGATCCGCCTTTCCAATTTTATCTTCTCACTAACACAGGTGAACTTAATTAAATCACCGCAACAAGCTCTCCTGGGATGCCCAGTAGAGGGTACACCTAAACAGGCAGGGAAACTGGTAGCCTTTATCTTCACAGCAGCCAGAATAGCAATTGCCAGATCACGGAAGACACCACACGAGCCCATTCGATCTGGTAAAAAATAAATTGACATGGATCATGGTGAATGAACGCCTCTTGGCGATCATATAGGACAAACGGACCCTATTTGACAAGATTTGGGAACCGTGGGTTAAATACTTGTCTGACCCCCTGTGAGACATCAGGGATTAACCTAATCTTAGGGAATGCACTTTCCTCTTTGTTATTCCTTTCTTACTACTTCTATTCCTTTCTTTTTTCTTCTGGAAATTGACTGTGGTCTCCCCCCCCCCCCCCCGGGGTTCGTATTTCCCTTCTAGACTACAGTAATGTAGACTGGTTGTGTTACCGTTTTGTTCTTTTCGAAATTGTAATTATACGACACTGGATGTGCAGGCCGGAAGAAATTGATTCATTTTTCTGTTAAGATCACGTTGTATAATTATATTAAGGTATGGCAAACAGTTTACACCAAAATGTCAGAAATGTGTTGCAATTTTCAATAAAAATCTTTGAAACATGTTGTAAAGTGCTGTGCAAACTAATGGTGTTATATAACTCCTGTATAATAATAATAATACATCATGCATATAGGTCATAGCATAGCATGTAGATAATACTAATGCCCTGTACACACGGTCGGATTTTCCGACGGAAAATGTGTGATAGGACCTTGTTGTCGGAAATTCCGACCGTGTGTGGGCTCCATCACACATTTTCCATCGGATTTTCCGACACACAAAGTTTGAGAGCAGGATATAAAATTTTCCGACAACAAAATCTGTTGTCGGAAATTCCGATCGTGTGTACACAAATCCGACGCACAAAGTGCCACGCATGCTCAGAATAAATAAAGAGATGAAAGCTATTGGCTACTGCCCCGTTTATAGTCCCGACGTACGTGTTTTACGTCACCGCGTTCGGAACGATCGGATTTTCCGACAACTTTGTGTGACCGTGTGTATGCAAGACAAGTTTGAGCCAACATCCGTCGGAAAAAATCCATGGATTTTGTTGTCGGAATGTCCAATCAATGTCCGACCGTGTGTACGGGGCATAATACTAAATACATAGCACATAGTATATTATATATATAATACTATATACATAGCACATCATGCACATAGGCAGATACAGTATACATAGCATGTAGATAACACATAGTATAATTTAGATAATACTACCTACTGTATATCCTATATGATGCACATTGGTATATACTGTATACACAGCATGTGTTGTATATAATACTAAATACACAGAACAAAATCTAATATACAGAGAACACATAATACACTATATTATATAATCATACAATACAAGCACTCAGCGCACAACAATAAATTGATTATCTCCACCACCTCCAATCCGGCTTCTAAAGACATTAAGAGACAACGCAGAAGGCCGGGAAACTGTCCAAATTAAACATCATTAATCTGAGATAAAAGACAACCGTTTGCTCTTTTTGGTATCTAGCAACGTCTATGGTAAGGTCACTGAAGAACGCCATGCGGTTTAGTGGCACACGTTTAGCAGGAATATACTGTAGGCAGTCCTATGAGCTCAGTGTAATATTCTAGAAGTAATGTGTGAAAAAAAAAAAAAAAAAAAAAAAAAAAGGTACAAACAAGTCACAGACCTTTACCCTGAAATCCTCAAATTCTTCAGCATTTGATCACACGGTCCCTACAGAGCTAAACAGAGCTTCGTGAACGGCTATAAAGTGGTTGTAAACCTCAGACATGAAGTGTGAACAAAGCATATCCCTCTATAGTGTGTACTTGTGTCAATCCGGAGCACTAACGCTGGCCATACACCAGGGTAGATTTGATTTAAATCACAAGTACAAAGGCTTTAATTTAAATCCACTCAATTTAAATCATATTTTTTAAAGAGCAACTGTCATCTCTGTCCCGCAGCGGCTCCTCCTCCTCCTCGCTGCTGACTCACCGACAGTCCCATTCACTTTAACCACTTAAGGACCGAGCCTCTTTTTGAGATTTGTTGTTTACAAGTTAAAGTTGAGGTCCACCCTAAAAAAAAAAAATTACATAAACACGCTCCTTAAAATACATTAAAAAACGTTTGAAAAAAAAAGAATTTTTTTTTACTTACCAGAAATGGCTGTTGCTAGGCAGTTCATCCTAAACTGTCACTTCCTAATCCGCGGTTCTTGTCCTCCCTCGCGTTGTCTCCTGGGAGATGGGACGCGATGTCTTCTGGGAACTGTGTGTGTCGCAGTAGACAGGCGTCCATTCACAAAGCGCCGCGCGACTCGCGCATGCACAATAGGAAACGGGCAGTGAAGCCTCAAGGCTCCACTGCCTGTTTCCCTTCGTTAGGATGGCGGTGCCGACACGCGATCCGGTGGACGGATCGGCCTCGGGGGGGGGGGGGGGGGGTGACATCACGGGCTCGCTGGACAGGTAAGTGCCCTTATTAAAGTCAGCAGCTACAGTGTTTGTAGTTACTGACTTAAAATAAAACAAAAAAACGGCAGGACCTCTGCTTTAAAAACTGTTTTTTAAAGCAGTTAAATTACCTAGAACCCCCAAACATTATACATTTTTTTTTCTAACACCCTCGAGAATAAAATTGGCGGTCATTGCAACACTTTCTGTCACACCGTATTTGCGCAGCGGTCTTACAATACACTTTTTTGAATTAAAAAAATAAGACAACAGTAAAGTTAGCCCAATTTTTTTTTATATTGTGAAAGATAACGTTATGCCGAGTAAATTCATACCCAACATGTCACGCTTCAAAATTGTGCCCGCACGTGGAATGGCTGCAGCCATAACAACGATATTCCTCTTCAAAGTTAGGAGGTATGCGGCGGTCCGGAAGTGGTTAATGGGACGGCTGGTGATGTGGCAGTGACACAACAAGGTGGGGGACATGGCGGCAGTGTGTGAGTGGATGTCCCGCTAACAGGCGCTGCCATGATGGATCTGAAATGACAGGTGCTCTTTAAATGTAAGGACTGATTCTTGCTGGTAGTTAGAATCTTTAATAATTGCAAACAAACTGAAGGTTTCCTATTTAGAATAATATGCTGTCTGGTTAGTAAAACAGCGATATCAGAACCGATTCAATCATACAGTTTGTAGTGTACATAGATTTGCAAAACAATGGGATAAATGAATATTCCTGAACTTTGTTTTATCTCATAATTACTGTGAAATTATGTGAATGCATCAATGCAGTGCGTGTTATCTCAGCTTGCAGAGCTTGGATTCATTGAATGAGTTTACCAAATAGAATATACAGCCTCATTCTACATAACTAAGCTCCATTTCATGCTGAATAAACTAAATTATTAATGTATCTTAAAATAGAAAACTATCTTTAGATAGATTTTTACTCTAAAAGCAATTTATTAAAATAAATTTGATAAAAATAAAAAAAAAAATCTATATAAATTAAAAAAAAAAGACAGATTTTTTTTAGATTTTTTTTTAAATCATATTCTCTAGGGTCATATATAATGTTTGTGCATTCTAAGTAATGTTCTAGCAAAGAAAACTGGTTTTTACATGTATGACAGAAATGTCTGAATTGGCCTGGGGGGGTTAATGCTCACCTTCACTCCCCAGATCTACTTTAGCTCCCCGTCTTATAGCAGGCTCCAATAAATGTATTATTTATTTATATAGTGCCATCAATTTCCGCAGCTCCTTACATCCTACATACACTTTATTGTCAAAAGTATTGGGACACCTGCCTTTACAACAATACTATAAATTGACACGGCAACTTCAAGGGGTTAACAAAGGTTAGTGTGTATAAAATACTATGTGAAAGATTTATATTTTTCCAACACTCCTCCTACCTTGCAAAACAGCCCATTCAGTAAAAAAAAAAAATCTATATTATATATATATATATATATATATATATATATATATATATATATATACACACACATATATATACACACACACTCACACATACACACACTATATTACCAAAACTATTGGGACGCCTGCCTTTACGAAGACATGAAGTTTAATGGCATCCCAGTCTTGGTCCGTAGGGTTCAATATTGAGTTGGCCCTCCCTTTGCAGCTATAACAGCTTCAACTCTTCTGGGAAGGCTGTCCACAAGGTTTAGGAGTGTGTCTATGGGAATGTTTGATCATTCTTCCAGAAGCGCATTTGTGAGGTCAGGCACTGATGTTGAACGAGAAGGCCTGGCTCTCAGTCTCCGCTCTCATTCATTCCTCAGGTGTTCTATCAGGTTGAGATCAGGACTCTGTCCAGTCAAGTTCCTCCACCCCAAACTCGCTCATCCATATCTTCATGGACCTTGCTTTGTGCACTGGTGTGCAGTCATGTTGGAACAGGAAGGGGCCATCCCCAAACTGGGAGCATAAAATTGTCCAAAATGTCTTGGTATGCTGACGCCTTAAGAGTTCCCTTCACTAGAACTAAGGGGCCAAGCCTAACCCCCGAAAAACAACCCCACACCATAATCCCCCCTCCACCAAATGATTTGGGCCAGTGCACAAAGCAATGTTCATAAAGACATGGATGAGCGAGTTTGGGGTGGAGGAACTTGACCGGCCTGCACAGGGTCCTGACCTCAACTTGATAGAACACCTTTGGGCTTGCTAACAGGAGACAACATCAAGGTAATCAGAATGATGACCTCACCACTGTACTGTATTGTCCCAACCAGTAGGCTGGGGAGGGGTCTGTGACCACACTGTATTACTTATCTGCAGTGGGGAAAAGTAAAGTAACCAACCTGGCTTAAAGTGGACCTTCAGTCATTTTTTCATCTTTCCATCTATTAAATCTTCTGCCCTTGTTGTTGTTTTAACTTTGGATAGTAAAGCATTTATTTTTCTGCCAGTAAATACCTTATACAGCCCCCTTCTTCTTTCCTGGCTGGTAAAAAGCCTAAGCGTATGACATCATACACACCTCTGTCTCTCACTCTTGTGAGAGTTTTCCAGGAAGGGACGGGGGAGGAGTCATAAGAGGGCCAATGAGAGCTGCAGAGCTGGAGGTGTGCCTCTGTGTATCTGTGTAAATCCAGGAAGTGAACAGGCAGCAGCTTCAGCTTACCACAGTTAAAATGGATGCAGCCAGACTCAGTGGAGGGAAATTTTTGCAGCATATTTGGCAAGTACAGAATCACAGTATATATAAAATAATATGCAAAGCAAAGTGGTTGGAGGGAAGCTTCAGAATGGCAAAGATGTTTTTATTGCAAATTATGTGAGCAAATTATGTGAGCAGAAGATAAAATTGGAAAGGCGGATCTAAAAATGTTTAACCTTAGGACAGGACCGCCATACATGAATCATCGTTCCTTCCATTCCGCACCCTCGGAAGCAGGAGGGAGAGGCCTCTGGAACGAACGAGGCTATTCTTGTTGGTACCATGTACCACCTGAGCAAAACTTTGTAGTTTGATTCGATTAATGAGGTATTTATGTATGATTTTGATGCACACTCTGACGTTGTTGTCCATTCGGCAAGTGTGAGTGTCTCACCTATATCTTGTTCCCACATCATCATGTAAAACAGTTTTTCTGGGGTGGAACTCAATATACTGTGGATTTTGTAAATTAAGCCAGTGTGCTTATCAAAGGTTCTACACATGTACTCCATTGAGGTGGATGAGGTTTTATCGGCTGCGTGTTGCAGGGTGTGCAAAAAATGCACTATTTGCACGTAATGAAAAGTTTCTGAATTTGGGAGAAGGTACTTCTCTTGAAGGGATCCTTGTGTTAGAATCCCCCTATGATCACAGAGATCACCTATGCGTATCAAACCCTTGTTTGCCCACCAAGCAGGGGAATGGGAATTGAGACCTGGGGTGAAGTCTGAATTACCCACTAGGGGGGCCAAGGGAGTATGTGGGGATTTGAAATTATGGGATTTTGTTAGTCTGTCCCATAGGTTCAATGAAAATGATCGTGTAGGACACATCATGGCTGGTCTGTCTTTTGGTCTCAGCCACATCAAGTGACTGATTGGTTTAATGGGATGCAAGGTAGATTCGATTTTCATCCAGATGGGCGGGGTGTTGAGGAGTTAAAGCGGATTAGCTGTGCCAATTGCGCTGCATAAAAATATCTAACTAAGTCGGGGACTCCCAGGCCACCCCTCATCTTAGGCGTATTTAGGGTGCACTTATTCACCCGAGGTCTCTTATTCCCTCATATAAATTTCAAAACCTTGTTTTGGAATGAGTGTAAGTCAGGTATACGAATTGAGATAGGCAGTGTTCTCAATAGATACAGTAACCTTGGTAAGAGATTTATCTTGATCCTGTGCAGTCTACCGAACCACGACGCAGGATTATTACCCCATCGTAGGAGATCAGCCACCATCTTGTCCTCCCTCGCGTTGTCTCCTGGGAGATGGGACGCGATGTCTTCTGGGAACTGTGTGTGTCGCAGTAGACAGGCGTCCATTCACAAAGCGCCGCGCGACTCGCGCATGCACAATAGGAAACGGGCAGTGAAGCCTCAAGGCTCCACTGCCTGTTTCCCTTCGTTAGGATGGCGGTGCCGACACGCGATCCGGTGGACGGATCGGCCTCGGGGGGGGGGGTGACATCACGGGCTCGCTGGACAGGTAAGTGCCCTTATTAAAGTCAGCAGCTACAGTGTTTGTAGTTACTGACTTAAAATAAAACAAAAAAACGGCAGGACCTCTGCTTTAAAAACTGTTTTTTAAAGCAGTTAAATTACCTAGAACCCCCAAACATTATAAATTTTTTTTTCTAACACCCTCGAGAATAAAATTGGCGGTCATTGCAACACTTTCTGTCACACCGTATTTGCGCAGCGGTCTTACAATACACTTTTTTGAATTAAAAAAATAAGACAACAGTAAAGTTAGCCCAATTTTTTTTTATATTGTGAAAGATAACGTTATGCCGAGTAAATTCATACCCAACATGTCACGCTTCAAAATTGTGCCCGCCCGTGGAATGGCTGCAGCCATAACAACGATATTCCTCTTCAAAGTTAGGAGGTATGCGGCGGTCCGGAAGTGGTTAATGGGACGGCTGGTGATGTGGCAGTGACACAACAAGGTGGGGGACATGGTGGCAGCGGGTGAGTGGATGTCCCGCTAACAGGTGCTGCCATGATGGATCTGAAATGACAGGTGCTCTTTAAATGTAAGGACTGATTCTTGCTGGTAGTTAGAATCTTTAATAATTGCAAACAAACTGAAGGTTTCCTATTTAGAATAATATGCTGTCTGGTTAGTAAAACAGCGATATCAGAACCGATTCAATCATACAGTTTGTAGTGTACATAGATTTGCAAAACAATGGGATAAATGAATATTCCTGAACTTTGTTTTATCTCATAATTACTGTGAAATTATGTGAATGCATCAATGCAGTGCGTGTTATCTCAGCTTGCAGAGCTTGGATTCATTGAATGAGTTTACCAAATAGAATATACAGCCTCATTCTACATAACTAAGCTCCATTTCATGCTGAATAAACTAAATTATTAATGTATCTTAAAATAGAAAACTATCTTTAGATAGATTTTTACTCTAAAAGCAATTTATTAAAATAAATTTGATAAAAATAAAAAAAAAAATCTATATAAATTAAAAAAAAAAAGACAGATTTTTTTTAGATTTTTTTTTAAATCATATTCTCTAGGGTCATATATAATGTTTGTGCATTCTAAGTAATGTTCTAGCAAAGAAAACTGGTTTTTACATGTATGACAGAAATGTCTGAATTGGCCTGGGGGGGTTAATGCTCACCTTCACTCCCCAGATCTACTTTAGCTCCCCGTCTTATAGCAGGCTCCAATAAATGTATTATTTATTTATATAGTGCCATCAATTTCCGCAGCTCCTTACATCCTACATACACTTTATTGTCAAAAGTATTGGGACACCTGCCTTTACAACAATACTATAAATTGACACGGCAACTTCAAGGGGTTAACAAAGGTTAGTGTGTATAAAATACTATGTGAAAGATTTATATTTTTCCAACACTCCTCCTACCTTGCAAAACAGCCCATTCAGTAAAAAAAAAAAATCTATATTATATATATATATATATATATATACACACACACATATATATACACACACACTCACACATACACACACTATATTACCAAAACTATTGGGACGCCTGCCTTTACGAAGACATGAAGTTTAATGGCATCCCAGTCTTGGTCCGTAGGGTTCAATATTGAGTTGGCCCTCCCTTTGCAGCTATAACAGCTTCAACTCTTCTGGGAAGGCTGTCCACAAGGTTTAGGAGTGTGTCTATGGGAATGTTTGACCATTCTTCCAGAAGCGCATTTGTGAGGTCAGGCACTGATGTTGAACGAGAAGGCCTGGCTCTCAGTCTCCGCTCTCATTCATTCCTCAGGTGTTCTATCAGGTTGAGATCAGGACTCTGTCCAGTCAAGTTCCTCCACCCCAAACTCGCTCATCCATATCTTCATGGACCTTGCTTTGTGCACTGGTGTGCAGTCATGTTGGAACAGGAAGGGGCCATCCCCAAACTGGGAGCATAAAATTGTCCAAAATGTCTTGGTATGCTGACGCCTTAAGAGTTCCCTTCACTGGAACTAAGGGGCCAAGCCTAACCCCCGAAAAACAACCCCACACCATAATCCCCCCTCCACCAAATGATTTGGGCCAGTGCACAAAGCAATGTTCATAAAGACATGGATGAGCGAGTTTGGGGTGGAGGAACTTGACCGGCCTGCACAGGGTCCTGACCTCAACTTGATAGAACACCTTTGGGCTTGCTAACAGGAGACAACATCAAGGTAATCAGAATGATGACCTCACCACTGTACTGTATTGTCCCAACCAGTAGGCTGGGGAGGGGTCTGTGACCACACTGTATTACTTATCTGCAGTGGGGAAAAGTAAAGTAACCAACCTGGCTTAAAGTGGACCTTCAGTCATTTTTTCATCTTTCCATCTATTAAATCTTCTGCCCTTGTTGTTGTTTTAACTTTGGATAGTAAAGCATTTATTTTTCTGCCAGTAAATACCTTATACAGCCCCCTTCTTCTTTCCTGGCTGGTAAAAAGCCTAAGCGTATGACATCATACACACCTCTGTCTCTCACTCTTGTGAGAGTTTTCCAGGAAGGGACGGGGGAGGAGTCATAAGAGGGCCAATGAGAGCTGCAGAGCTGGAGGTGTGCCTCTGTGTATCTGTGTAAATCCAGGAAGTGAACAGGCAGCAGCTTCAGCTTACCACAGTTAAAATGGATGCAGCCAGACTCAGTGGAGGGAAATTTTTGCAGCATATTTGGCAAGTACAGAATCACAGTATATATAAAATAATATGCAAAGCAAAGTGGTTGGAGGGAAGCTTCAGAATGGCAAAGATGTTTTTATTGCAAATTATGTGAGCAGACTGCAGTTCCTCTATAAATCTTATGGAGTGCCTGGATCAGAACACTGGCTGAACAGAATTTCCTCTGCTGTACTTTTCCATTCATCTGGAGTTAATCTTTATTGATGTAATGCACAATCTTCCCTTTTCTCCAGAAGCCATTTGAGAACATAATATATTACATAATGCCATAAACAATAAAAATAAGCTTCTGTTTAACATTGTTAATATTTCCCCCACTTGTCTTCATGAGTTATTAATATTTATATTCCTCCAAGATACGTGGTTGCATTTAGAAGATACCTCATCAGAGTGTCAATAAATCACGGGAGGGAAGTTGGAGGACAGACAGATACACGGTACAAAGATCCGGCAAGTCCACAGGAGCTGCATTCTGAGTTGGCACCTTGATGGCTGGAGGTCCATGAGAAGATCACATATATTCAGCAATAGTGTTAAGTCTGATGAGTGGCAGACCCACTATACTGGCACAGAGCCCAATTTAGAGGCTTCAGTTGGGTTTCCAAGGTTGGAGTTGAGTTGCTGTAGTCTAAATTGAAAACAAATTAATCCTGCACTCTTCTAGGCTGCCCCAGCCTTGGTGTAGGCAGCTAATTGGTAAGCTTTTAAAAGGGTGCCATGTCACTAGATCAATCATTCTCAACCAGGGTTCTATGGAATTCTAGGGTTTCTTTAAAGATTCCTTGAGCTATGGCTGCTGATCCCCCCCATTTGATGGTGCCTGCATAACTCCGGGTCCAAAGCCACTTTACACTGACCACCAATTTAAGGGACATTGTTCTGAATGACCACCAATATAAGGAACATTCTTCCCACTGACCACCAATGTATAGGACATTCTTTCCACTGACTACCAAAATAAGAGACATTCTCCCACTATCCACCAATGTAAGGGACATTCTTTCCACTGACTACCAAAATAAGAGACATTCTCCCACTATCCACCAATGTAAGGGACATTCTTCCTTCCCACTGACCACCAATGTAGGGGGCATGCTTCCCACTGACCACCAATGTAAGGAGCATTCTTCCCACTGATCTCCAATGTAAGGGACATTCTTCCCACTGACCACCAATGTAAGGGACATTCTTTCCACTGACCACCAATGTAAGGAACGTTTTTCCCACTGACCACCAATGTAAGGGGCGTTCTTTTCACTGATCACCAATGTAAGGAGCATTCTTTCCACTGACCACCAATGTAAGGAGCATTTTTCTCCACTGACCACCAATATAAGGAACATTCTTCCCACTGACAACCAATGTAAGGGGCATTCTTCCCACAGACCTCCAATATAAGAGACATTCTACTCACTGACCTCCAATATAAGGAACATTCTTCCCACTGACAACCAATGTAAGGGGCATTCTTCCCACAGACCTCCAATATAAGATAAGAGGCATTCTACTCACTGACCTCCAATGTAAGGGGCATTCCTCCCACTGGCCACCAATGTAAGGAGAATTCTTTTCACTGACCACCAACATAAGACACATTCTTCCCACTGAACAACAATGTAAGGAGCACTCTTCCCATTGACCACCAATGAAAGGGGCATTCTTCCCACTGACCAACATAAGACACATTCTTCCCAATGAACACCAATGTAAGGGACATTCTTCTCACTGATCACCAATGTAAGGAGCATTCTTCCTATTGGCCACCAATGTAAGGGGTATTCCTCCCACTGACCACTAATATAAGGGACATTCTTCAAATTGACCAACTAAAGTAGACTTGAGGTTTTTGGTCCATTTGATGTTTATTTGTTTGAGTCTGTATGTTCACATACTGATGTTTTCAATTCTTTTTTAATTATCTGTATAGCTTCTTTATTTTATTAATGACCATTATCACCTGATGCACATATGACATTGTGTTTGTATGCTTTCTAGTACTGTCTTTGCCAGCAGTATTTGTGGATGAGGCTCTTTATCTTCTCAGATGGTAAATCTGCCCATTCTTCTTGGCACAAAGCCTCCAGTTTCTGTAAATTCTTGGGCTGTCTTACATGAACTGCATGTTTGAGATCTCCCCAGAGTGGCTCAATGATATTGAGGTCTGTAGACTGAGATGGCCACTCCAGAACCTTCACTTTATTCTGCTGTAGCCAATGACAGGTCGACTTGGCCTTGTGTTTTGGATCATTGTCATGTTGGAATGTCCAAGTACGTCCCATGCGCAGCTTCCTGGCTGATGAATGCAAATGTTCCTCCAGTATTTTTTGATAACATACTGCTTTCATCTTACCATCAATTTTGACCAAATTTCCTGTCCCTTTGTAGCTCACACATCCTCAAAACATCAGCGATCCACCTCCGTGTTTCACAGTAGGAATGGCGTACCTTTTATCATAGGCCTTGTTGACTCCTTTCCAAATGTAGCGTTTATGGTTGTGGCCAAAAAGCAAAATTTTGGTCTCATCACTCCAAATGAGTTTGTGCCAGAAGGTTTGAGGCTTGTCTCTGTGCTGTCTGGTGTATTGGAAGCGAGTACTTTGTGGCATTTGAGTAGAAATGGCTTTCTTCTGTCGACTCGACCATGCAGCCCATCTTTCTTCAAGTGCCTCCTTATTATGCATCTTGAAACAGCCACACCACATGTTTTCAGAGACTCCTGTATTTCACCTGAAGTTAATTGTGGGTTTTTCTTTGCATCCCAAACAATTTTCCTGGCAGTTGTGGCTGAAATTTTAGTTGGTCTACCTGACCGTGGTTTGGTTTCAACAGAACCCCTCATTTTCCACTTCTTGATTAGAGTTTGAACACTGCTGATTGGCATTCTCAATTCCTTGGCCATCTTTTTATATCCCTTTCTTGTTTTATACAGTTCAACTACCTTTTCCCGCAGATCCTTTGACAATTCTTTTGCTTTCCCCATGACTCAGAGTCCAGAAACGTCAGTGCAGCACTGGATGAAGGATGCAAGGGTCTGTCAGGAGTCCAGAAACTCATTGACTTTTTATACACACACACTAATTACAAGCAAACAGATCACATGTGAGGATGGTTACCTTTAACCACTTGCTGACCAGCTCACGCTGATATACGTTGGCAAAGTGGCATGGGTGCGCAAAACAACATACCCGTACGTCGCTGCGTCATCAGCAGCGTCATGCCCACGGGTCCTGCGGACTTGATGTCTGCCGGTGGCCCGTGATCGTGACACGGAGAGGCATTTCCCTGTTCTGCCTAGCAACATGACAGGGATCTACTGCTCCCAGTGATCGGGAGCAGTGATCTCTGTCATGTTCTAGTGAGCGATTTTTTTTTTTTTTTACCAAAAATATGTCGAATACATATCGGCCTAAACTGAGGAAGAAATTTATTTTTTTTAATATATTTTTGGGGGATATTTATTATAGCAAAAAGTAAAAAATATTGCTTTTTTTTTCAAAATGTTTGCTCTTTTTTTTTGTTTATGGTGCAAAAAATAACAACCACAGAGGTGATCAAATACCACCAAAAGAAAGCTCTAGATGTGGGGAAAAAAAGCACGTCAATTTTGTTTGGGTACAGCGTCGCACGACCACGCAATTGTCAGTTAAAACGACGCAGTGCCGTATCGCAAAAAAGAGCCTGGTCAGGAAGGGGGTAAATCCTTCCGGGGCTGAAGTGGTTAATAGCCATTCAAACCCCTTTGTGTCATTGTGTGTGCATGTTATCAGGCCAAAATCACCAGGGTATGTAAACTTTTGATCAGGGTCATTTGGGTAATTTCTGTTGTGATTATGATTTAAAAAGAGTAAACACAGATGATTGATAATAAATGGCTTCAGCCAACCACTAACCATGAGTGAAAGAAAAGTTCTTGTGTTGTCATTCATGTTCTCTGAAAAATGGGCAAGAAATCATAAAGTCTGCCAGGGTATGTAAACTTATGAGAACAACTGTGTATATATATATATATATATATATATATATATATATATATATATATATATATATATATATATATATATATATATAAAATTTTATTTATATATATATATATATATATATATATCTATAACATTTTTTTTTTTTACTTTTTTTTTAAATTATATTATTATTTTTATTTTTTACTGAATGGGCTGTTTTGCAGGGTAGTGTTGGACAGATATAAATCTTTCACATAGTATTTTATACACACTAACCTTAGTTAACCCCTTGAAGTTATCGTATCAATTTACTGTTGATTATTATTGTGCAGTGCATTTCCCGCTGACTATCATAATCCACATTACAGCTGTTTCCCTTTCGCAAACCTCTGACCTCCTCATCTCACATATCAGTAATATATAACTAAGAGCGTTCTTCCTGGAAGGAGTGAGCACAGGCCAGCCCTGAATGACTGGCAATACCAAAGTGATTTCATATCAATCAGAATTCCACTCTTTTATAACTGAAATTAACCTGTTGCTTTTCCAATACAGGGTTAAAGAGACCCTGTCACTAATTAACATAACAAATGGAATGCACAGGCACAGATTGAACAACGAGAGAGCGCCAGCAAGTCCCCGCCAATGATTCACGAACGGTACATTGACAGCCGAGAGCTCTGTGTTCATATTCAACACAGAGCTCTATACACAGGGAATGATCTTTGTGTTTCCGGGATGAGAAACTGAGAGATCATTATTAAAAAACAGCCCAATTTACACATACAGTGCAACCTTGGTTTATGAGTAACGCGGTTAACGAGTGTTTTGAAAGACGAGCGCCTTTATTTTTTTAAATACTGACTCGGTTTGCAAGTGTTGTCTCGCAAAACGAGCAGGATTCAAGCCAATGGGGTGTGCAGTACCACATTTGGCCAAAGGTTCGGGGGCACCGGTGACACTCGGGATGGTTCGGAGCCGTTCGGAAATACTCCGTTCCCGAGTGTTTCCGAGTTCAACCGAACTGTCCCCGAGTATTTCTGAGGCTCTCCGGTGCTCCCCCACCTCTGGCCACGTGCGGTATTGCAAGCAATAGAAGTCAATGCGGAACGAATTATCCTCATTTCCACTGACTTCTATGGGGAAACTCGCTTTGATATGCGAGTGCTTTGGATTACAAGCATTCTCCTGGAATGGATTATGCTCGTAATCCAAGGTTCCACTGTATTACACATAGTTAGGCACATATTTAACTTCTTGATCGCCTGAGATGTTAACCCCTTCACAGCCAGTGTCGCAGTCCCATTATAAATCATTGATCCCCACCATTAGTAGTATTGAAAAAAAAAAAGTTTAATTCCTTTTTTTTTTTTTTTTTTTTTTTTTGCTACTTCAGCTTTTACAATGAGAGGGTTTAAATCACCATAATTAGGTCATTTCTTCCCATTATAACTTCACATCATGGTAGCAGAAATAGTGTTGTTATTACCTTTGAAATAAATAAAAGAAAAAGAACTTTATTATGACACTCCAATATTATAGATATAAACTCCAACTATCCTTAACCCGAATAGAATTTTTAGTAACTTAGTCCCTCCTCCCCCCTCCCACCCAAATTCACCCCCCCAATTTCCCCTCCCACCTTAATTACCCAGCGATATCTACTCTAGTATTTGCAACCTCATATAAACTTTTCCGCATACAACCATGTTTTTTTATAGGCTAACCATTCCGCCCATTTTGTTCCCTCCCGGGCTTCCTCTACCTCTACCGAGAGATCTTCATCATCGCCAGCCTCAAGAATATAGATTTCGTTGACTCTAATTAACCATTCTCGAATGCTTGGACCTGCTATCTCTTGCCATTTTTTGGGTATTGAACTTTTGGCCGTATTTAGGAGAATGGGCATCAGGGAAGCATTGTACTTGCTCGTCCGACCCTCCGTCCCATGAAACAAGCAAACCCAAGGATCTTCTCTGATCACTGACCCCGTTATCTCTTGTATTATCTTAAGGACTTCTTGCCAGAATTTTTTAACAGTTGGACATTCCCACCAGAGGTGAGCCATCGATCCCCTGGCGGGACATCCCCTCCAGCAGTTACCAGAGACTTCTCCCTGCATCTTGTTTAGCCTATCTGGTGTCATGTACCATCTGGCCAAGCATTTAAAATTTGATTCAATTGTGCTCACATCAACTGCCGACTTGTGTGTTGCATTGAAGATGTTCAGCCATGTTACGTCGCTTGGTAATGTACCCAACTCAGACTCCCATTTATTGCAGTATAACGGTTTGGTACCAACGCCATCATCCCGCACTATTTGATATATTTCTTTTATTTTAATTTTATTTTTCAGAAATAATTTCTCAATAGGTCTGAGATTCTCCTTGTCCCTAATTGGTCCTGGTAGACTTTTAATAAAGGAGGCCAACTGATTGTACCTCCATATATCTATGTTCTTTAGGTCATTTAGCAGAGACAACTCCTGAAAAGAAATGATTTTACCCTTTCTTGTGATATCTAATAACTGTATTTCGTGGTTCCCTATCCAATTCCCTCCTACCTCTTTTAATCCTGGTGGAAAAAACTTATTTTCCTTCAAATATATGAAGGGTGAGTTGAATTCCCATGCCTTCTGTCTGTGTAAATGATCCCAAACCCTGAAAGTGTACCGTGTTATTATGTGTGTATTTGGACTTAAATCCCTGACATGTGGAGGGTTCCAAATTAAATGACTTATATTTGTGTTCAAATCTCTTTCTAATTTCTCCCATCTTTTCCCTATTGATTCTTTACCCCAAACTAACATTCGTGAGAGGACTATTGCTCTGTGATAAATCTTGAAGTCTGGAAGAGCCAGACCACCCTGTGCTTTGTCCCTGCACATGACCCCAAAGGCAATCCGTGGCCTCTTGTTTTTCCAAATGAACTTGGAAATGATGTTGTTCAAAGTTCTGAAGAAAGATGGTGCTAACGGAATTGGCAATAACTGCATTTTGTATAGGATCTTCGGGGCTAGAGTCATTTTAACTTTAATTCCAGTATACAGTGGGGACAGAAAGTATTCAGACCCCCTTAAATTTTTCACTCTTTGTTATATTGCATCCATTTGCTAAAATCATTTAAGTTCATTTTTTTTCCTCATTAATGTACACACAGCACCCCATATTGACAGAAAAACACAGAATTGTTGACATTTTTGCAGATTTGTTAAAAAAAGAAAAACTGAAATATCACATGGTCCTAAGTATTCAGACCCTTTGCTCAGTATTTAGTAGAAGCCCCCTTTTGATCTAATACAGCCATGAGTCTTTTTGGGAAAGATGCAACAAGTTTTTCACACCTGGATTTGGGGATCCTCTGCCATTCCTCCTTGCAGATCCTCTCCAGTTCTGTCAGGTTGGATGGTAAACGTTGGTGGACGGCCATTTTTAGGTCTCTCCAGAGATGCTCAATTGGGTTTAAGTCAGGGCTCTGGCTGGGCCATTCAAGAACAGTCACAGAGTTGTTGTGAAGCCACTCCTTTATTATTTTAGCTGTGTGCTTAGGGTCATTGTCTTGTTGGAAGGTAAACCTTCAGCCCAGTCTGAGGTCCTGAGCACTCCGGAGAAGGTTTCCATCCAGGATATCCCTGTACTTGGCCGCATTCATCTTTTCCTCGATTGCAACCAGTCGTCCTGTCCCTGCAGCTGAAAAACACCCCCACAGCATGATGCTGCCACCACCATGCTTCACTGTTGGGACTGTATTGGATAGGTGATGAGCAGTGCCTGGTTTTCTCCACACATACCGCTTAGAATTAAGGCCAAAAAGTTCTATCTTGGTCACCATCTTGGAGTCCTTCAAGTGTTTTTTAGCAAACTCCATGCAGGCTTTCATGTGTCTTGCACTGAGGAGAGGCTTCCATCGGGCCACTCTGCCATAAGGCCCCGACTGGTGGAGGGCTGCAGTGATGGTTGACTTTCTACAACTTTCTACCATCTCCCGACTGCATCTTTGGAGCTCAGCCACAGTGATCTTTGGGTTATTCTTTACCCCTCTCACCAAGGCTCTTCTCCCCCGATAGCTCAGTTTGGCCAGACGGCCAGCTCTAGGAAGGGTTCTGGTCATCCCAAATGTCTTCCATTTAAGGATTATGGAGGCCACTGTGCTCTTAGGAACCTTAAGTACAGCAGAAATTTTTTGTAACCTTGGCCAGATCTGTGCCTTGCCACAATTCTGTCTCTGAGCTCTTCAGGCAGTTCCTTTGACCTCATGATTCTCATTTGCTCTGACATGCACTGTGAGCTGTAAGGTATTATATAGACAGGTGTGTGGCTTTCCTAATCAAGTCCAATCAGTATAATCAAACACAGCTGGACTCAAATGAAGGCATAGAACCATCTCAAGGATGATCAGAAGAAATGGACAGCACCTGAGTTAAATATATGAGTGTCACAGCAAAGGGTCTGAATACTTAGGACCATGTGATATTTCAGTTTTTCTTTTTTAATAAATCTGCAAAAATGTCAACAATTCTGTGTTTTTCTGTCAATATGGGGTGCTGTGTGTACATTAATGAGGAAAAAAAATGAACTTACCGGTAATGATTTTAGCAAATGGCTGCAATATAACAAAGAGTGAAAAATTTAAGGGGGTCTGAATACTTTCCGTCCCCACTGTATATACCGTAGTTTGTAGGCGCTATAACTTTCACGCAAACCAATCAATATACACTTATTGGGGTGTCTTTATCAAAAACACGTAGCAGAATATATTTTGGCCAAAATGTATGAAGAAATTCGTTTTTTTTTTTTTTTTTTTTTTACTTTTTTTAATTGGATTTTAGCAGAAAGTAAAAACTATTCGTTTTTTTTTTTTTTTCCAAATTTTTGGTCTTTTTTCAATTATATCACAAATAATAAACTCAGTGGTGATCAAATACAAGAAAAAGAAATCCTATTTGTGTGAAAAAAATATATAAATCTTGTTTGGGTACAGCGTTGCATGACCGCGCAATTGCCAGTTAAAGTAGCTCAGTGCTGAATAGCAAAATATGGCCTGGTCATAAAGGGGGTAAAATCTTCCAGAGCTGAAGTGGTTAAAAGGATAGTACACCTTTACAAAAACCGGCCTATGCAGGTAAGGGATGTTTGTAGATTAAAACAAATCGTGCAGCTCTGACTAAAAATGAATAATACCCTTGCTATAGGTGTAGACCATTTACTTACCTTATGAACCCTGACTGGAATACTCCCAGGACGTTGCTAAATACTCCCAGGACATTGCTAAGTGAGGCCTAGTCATCACTTCTCACCTCCACCATCACAGGAGTGAGCTTTTTCTCTGTATCAAACCCCCTCACATACTCTTTCTCTCCCCTGATGCAGTAGGTCTGAGCTCAGCATTTGAGAGCTCAATACCTGTGATGGTGGAGGTGAGCAGTGATGACTAGGCCTCACTTAACAACATCCTGGGAGTACTTAATATTGTCCCAGGAGTACTTAGCAACGTCTTGGGAGTACGTAGCATTGTCCCGGGAGTACTTAGCATTGTCCCAGGAGTACTTAGCATTGTCCCAGGAGTACTTAGCATTGTCCCAGGAGTACTTAGCATTGTCCCAGGAGTACTTAGCAATGTCTTGGGAGTACTTAGCATTGTCCCAGGAGTACTTAGCAATGTCTTGGGAGTACTTAGCATTGTCCCGGGAGTACTTAGCAATGTCTTGGGAGTACTTAGCATTGTCCCAGGAGTACTTAGCAATGTCTTGGGAGTACTTAGCATTGTCCCCGGAGTACTTAGCAACGTCCTGGGAGTACTTAGCATTGTCCCGGGAGTACTTAGCAACATCCTGGGAGTACTTAGCATTGTCCCGGGTGTACTTAGCATTGTCCCGGGAGTACTTAGCATTGTCCCGGGAGTACTTAGCATTGTCCCGGGTGTACTTAGCATTAGCATTGTCCCGGGTGTACTTAGCAACGTCTTGGGAGTACTTAGCATTGTCCCGGGAATACTTAGCAACGTCTTGGGAGTACTTAGCATTGTCCTGGGAGTACTTAGGATTGTCCCCGGTGTACTTAGCATTGTCCCAGAAGTACTTAGCATTGTCCCGGGAGTACTTAGCAACGTCTTGGGAGTACTTAGCATTGTCCCGGGAGTACTTAGCAACATCCTGGGAGTACTTAGCATTGTCCCGGGTGTACTTAGCAACGTCCTGGGAGTACTTAGCATTGTCCCGGGTGTACTTAGCAATGTCCTGGGAGTACTTAGCATTGTCCCGGGAGTACTTAGCAACATCCCGGGAGTACTTAGCAACATCCCGGGTGTACTTAGCAACAACCTGGGAGTGTTTAGCATTGTCCCGGGTGTACTTAGCAACGTTCTGGGAGTACTTAGCATTGTCCCGGGTGTACTTAGCAACATCCTGGGAGTACTTAGCAACATCCCGGGAGTACTTAGCATTGTCCCGGGTGTACTTAGCAACGTCCTGGGAGTACTTAGCATTGTCCCGGGTGTACTTAGCAACATCCTGGGAGTACTTAGCAACATCCCGGGAGTACTTAGCATTGTCCCGGGTGTACTTAGCAACAACCTGGGAGTATTTAGCATTGTCCCGGGTGTACTTAGCAACGTTCTGGGAGTACTTAGCATTGTCCCGGGTGTACTTAGCAACGTCCTGGGAGTACTTAGCATTGTCCCGGGTGTACTTAGCAACATCCTGGGAGTACTTAGCAACATCCCGGGAGTACTTAGCATTGTCCCGGGTGTACTTAGCAACAACCTGGGAGTATTTAGCATTGTCCCGGGTGTACTTAGCAACGTTCTGGGAGTACTTAGCATTGTCCCGGGTGTACTTAGCAACGTCCTGGGAGTACTTAGCATTGTCCCGGGTGTACTTAGCAACATCCTGGGAGTACTTAGCAACGTCCTGGGAGTACTTAGCATTGTCCCGGGTGTACTTAGCAACATCCTGGGTGTACTTAGCAATGTCCTGGGAGTACTTAGCAACGTCCTGGGAGTGCTTAGCATTGTCCCGGGTGTACTTAGCAACGTCATGGGAGTACTTAGCATTATCCCGGGAGTACTTAGCAACGTCCCGGGAGTACTTAGCAACATCTTGGGAGTACTTAGCATTGTAGTGGAAGTACTTAGCATTGTCCCGGGAGTACTTAGCAACGTCTCGGGAGTACTTAGCAACATCTTGGGAGTACTTAGCATTGTCCCGGGAGTACTTAGCATTGTCCCGGGAGTACTTAGCAACGTCCTGGGAGTACTTAGCATTTTCGTCCCCGCATCCATCTTTGCCTGTCTTCCTTCCGGGTCCATGGACTCCAGCTGTGTGACTGACATCACTCCCAGGCATGCGCGCAGGAGCCATCGGTCACAGCACAAGGCTCTGAAGAAGCGGCATGGCGGGCCGTTCCTTCAGTTTAAGAGATGTTTACAGTACCTATAGGTAAGCCTTATTATAGGCTTACCTATAGGTAAAAACATTAGAGGGAAGTTTACTTCCTCTTTAATAGGACCTGTATTGAAATTAGGCACCCTGGCCCTACCCACTCGATAATGGTACTATTGACCGCTCCGATTAACAAATTTTTCTCAATGCTTGTATGGGTGTTTGGATTCTACTGGTGTATGGCCAGTTAAAGTTAAAATATTATCCTTCAAAGTGTATCTAGAGCTAAAATCGTTTTTTTGGTTTGATAGAGTAGGTCAGGTTTTCAGGCCTCATGCACACTGGATGTTTTTCCAGCTATTGTTTTTGGCTTCAGACGTTTTTTTTCTGCAGCCAGTAAACTCCCACATAGGCTGTTAGCAGTTTTTGTCAGGGGCGTTTTCTGGCTGGGAAAAAACCCCAGAACTAGTGGGTTCTAAGAGGAGTTTTTCAGCTGTAAAAATGCTCTAACTCTGATAAAAGTTAAAAAACGCTCAAAAACACCAAAAAACACTGAAAAATGTGGCGTTTATCAGTGTTTTTAAACCATAAGCTTTTGTGGGAGTAGTTTTTGCTAAAATAAGCTAAAAAAATGCTACAGCTGAAAAGCACAAAACGCAAAAACTGCAAAAACTCATTCTAGATCTATAGCTTTCCACAGCTAACGCTTCTGCCATTTTTATAACGTTCAGTGTGCATGAGGCCTTAAAGTGGTTGTAAACCCACTTTTTGGACTTCTACCTATAGGTAAGACTAGAATAAGGCTTACTTATAGGTAGTCGCAATATCTCCTAAACGTGCGCCGTTTAGGAGATATTTCACTCGTAGTCCGCCTAAAATTGCAATCGCGCATCCGCGGGGAAGAAACTAAACTAAGTGGCGTTTCTTCCCTAGCCTATGCTGTTAATCGCGGCTTCCATGCGCATGCGCAGGAGTGATGTCACGCGGCTCTGGCGAATCACAGATTCGCCGGAGTCCGCGGCCCGGAAGGAAGAGGGCCAGAAGATGGAAGCTGCCCACACAGGGGACATCGCTGGATTCTTTAGCAGGTAAGTGGCACATAATGGGCTAGTATGCTATGCATACTAGCCCATTATGCTTTTCATTTGCAGGCTGCAGCAGCGAGCAAAAGAGGAAGTAAAACCGATCAGGGTTTACTTCCTCTTTAAAATGCTATTAAACCCACAACAGTAAAATCAGTCTGTATATGCAGTAAAGCATGCTTGTTATACTCATTAACCTAAGGGGTTAATCCTTCGCATTGTGTATAAAGGCTGTTTGATCCTGTCTTCTCTGATCCTCCTCTTTTTTCACTGTCTCCAAAAAATAACCTGATATTTACAGAGCCAGGTGATGGGCTGCACATGCTCAGTTTGGTGTGTATTGCTAGAGAGTTATTTTCTTTTCTTGGGAGAGTGCACGTGATCAGCACAGGGCCAATCAGCACTGTCCAGACATGTCCAGACAGAGGATTAGGGGAGGATGAAAACTCCCCCTACAAGCTTTACTAGGAACTGATACAAGTCACAAGACTGCTATATGCTGCTGATGAGAAAGTATTTATCCATTTATATTTACTAAAATAATTACATTTCCATGTTCTGTGTACTGTGGGAGACCAGATATAGTGAATGCAGTTTCTGGGTTTAGTAACACTTTAAGAGGAGTTTTTCAGCTGTAAAAACGCTCTAACTCTAAAATACGACAAAAAATACTAGGGTGGCACCAATACCGTTTTTGTATCAGCAAGTATGAGTACCGATACTTTGAAGTATGGGTAAATGCAAAAAAATTGGCGCAAATCGCGACCAGGTATTGGTACTTTTGGCAGTGTGGGCAGGTGCCAAGTCCTGCTCGAAAATGAAATCAGCATCTCCATAAAGCTGGTCAGCAGAGGGAAGCATGAAGTGCTCTAGAATTTCCTGGTAGAGAGCTGTGCTGACTTTGGACACAGTAGACCAACACCAGCAGATGACATGGATCCCCAAATCATCACTGACTGTGGAAACTTCACACTGGACCTCATGTAACTTGGATTCTGTGCCTCTCCACTCGTCCTCCAGACTCTGGGACCTTGATTTCCAAATGAAATGCAAAATTTTCCAGTCAGTGATGATTTGGGGAGCCGTGTCATCTGCTGGTGTTGGTCCACCATGTTTTATCAAGTCCAAAGTCAGCGCAGCCCTCTACCAGGAAATTCTAGAGCACTTCATGCTTCCCTCTGACCAGCTTTATGGAGATGCCGATTTCATTATCCAGCAGGACTTGGAACCTGCCCACACTGCCAAAAGTACCAATACCTGGTTTAATGATCATGGTATCACTGTGCATCATTGGCCAGCAAACTCGCCTGACTTAAACCCCATAGAGCAGGGGTCTTCAAACTATGCCCCCCTCAGTTGTTCAGGAACTATAATTTCCATCATGCCTAGTCATGTCTGTGAATGTCAGAGTTTTACAATGCCTCATGTGATGTGTTAAAAAAAAAAAAAATTGTGAAAAAATGGCGTGGGGTCCCCCCTCTAGGTCCATACCAGGCCCTTCGGGTCCCCCACACGCCAACATTTTTTTTTTTAAATGGCTTCCCGGCCCCCTCCTTAGCAACCAGCTATATACAGTGTTTTAAACAAAAAAAAAACTGCAAAAAGCAAAACACATCAAAGATCGCATCACAAACACAACATTTGCGTTTCTGGTGTGATTCCATTGAACTCTATTACACGCAGAAAGCGGGAAAAAAAAAAGGGGTCCCAGACCCTTTCCAAAACACACCAGTCGCAAAGTGCATAGATGTGAACGTGCACCATAGGAAACCATGTTAAATGGATTGTAGTCTGCAAACTGCAAAATGCACTTAAAAACACATGGGTGTGAACGCAATGTGGCCCAATCCTGCCCTCAGCTTGATGTCCTGATGCAATGCTTGGGCGAGACTCAGGCTGTTTAGGGCCACCCTAGGGGTGAGGATCCCTTGAGGCCAACAGGTAAGAGTTTCCAAAGTGTTGGGAAATCCCCATTCGATTGACTGAGATTGTTACTCATCCCACGGGGTAGCAATTTAATGCCTATGGGGCCTTTCTGAGGTCTATGGATAAATTTAACGTCTAGAGGCAAATTGAATGTCTATGGGGCAAAAGAAATACAACAAAAGCTAGACGATGTTGATGCAGCACTACACAAGGACAGTCCTGCCCTCAATGCAATGCTTGGATGTTGTGTAGAGCTATTCTAAGGGGCGTTAATAACCACCAATGTTGTGTAGGGCTACCCTACTGTACGATATTGATCACACATGTGGAAATTGACCACTGGTGTGCACACCAGTGGTACATAGCTTACCCATGTGTAGGGCTAAGATAAGGGTTAATACTGAACACCCAGGTGGTGTAGGGCTATTCTAAAGGACAATAATGACTACCAGTTTGGTGTAGGGATGCTTAATGCATATGTGTCAAACACAAGGCCTGCGGGCCAAACCCGACCCACCAAGCCAGTTCATGTGGCCCTCACACCTCTCCTGCAGCTGCAGGACCCCCCACCTAGAAGTCAGCAGCAGAGAGGATTGTCTCTGATCCCCTCCCTGTCTCAGCAGTAGGCAGCTGAGAGGACAGAACTCTTCTGGCAGGTCCTGCACTTCTCTGTGCAGCCACAGCACCCCTTCGTCTCTGCCTCCCTTGTTCTCACCATTTAGCTCTGACAACTGACTCCAACCCTCCTTTGGTCCTCCTCCAGACCCTGCATTTTCTTCTTCCCAGCGCCGCCCCAAGCTTCTTCCCAGCAGCAGCACAAGGTAAGGGAGTGGACTGTGATGTAAGGGAGGGTGGGGGACTCTTGACTTCTGATGATGGGAGGATCTTGACATCTGCTGTAAAAGGGGGTAGGGTACGCTGGGGGGTTGATGAGGAACTTAAAAATATTTTAAGGGTTTTCAAACGTAAAAAGGTTGAGAAAAGATATTCTAAAGAGTAATAATGACCCCCGGCCTTGCCTAAGAAACATTAATCATTCTTGGCAAGACATCTGTCCATCTATGGCTGGCCAAAGTACAGCAATAAGTTGCCAAAATGCAACACAGCCAATTGAACTTTCCCCATGCTACTGGTCAGCTGGGGCCATCTGCTCAGATTTGGAGAAAATACAATGGACTGAGCTTGTCACTCATCCTATCGTGCAATGATTTTATGGGGCATTCTAATGCCTATGTAGGCAATCTAGCCTCTACGGAGGTTGTCTACAGGGTTCTCTAATGTCTACGAGGCAACCTCATGTCCATGGGTATCTCTAATGTCTATAGAGTGCTCTACCCTCCATGGGTCGCTCTAATGTCCATGGCATGCTCAAACCTCCATGGGTTGCTCTACCCTCCATGGGGTCCTCTAACATTTATGGGACGTCTTGACCTCCATGGGGTGCTACTAACATCTATGGGGTACTCTAACCTTCATGGGTCACTCTAATGTCTGTAGGTCACTCTAACTTTCATGGAGCACTCTAACAACTATAGGACTTTCTAGCGTCCATGGGGTGCTCTGTCTATGGGCCATTCTAACCTCAGTATGTCACTCTAAGGTCCATAGGGTGCTGTGTCTATGGAGTGTTCTATTGTCTATGGGCCGCTCTAACCTCAGTAGGTGACTCTGAGGTCCATGGTGGGCTCTACACTCCATGGCATGCTTTGTCTATGGGGTGATCTAACGTCAATGGAGCACTCTAATGGGGCGTTTTAGCGTCCATAGGGTGCTTTGTCTATGGGTCGCTCCAACCTCAGTAGGCTAGTCTAAGGTCCATGGAGTGCTCTAAACTCCATGGGTCACTATAATGTCCGTAGACTGCTCTAACATCTATGGGGCCTTCTAACCAACATGGGGTGCACTAACCTTCATGGGTCGCTCTAAGATCTATGAGGCCCTCTAGAGTCCATGGGTCGCTCTAAGATCTATAAGGCACTCTAAACTCTGTAGGGCACTCTAACATCTATGGGGCCTTCTAACTTCCATGGGTCACCCAAACATCTATAGAGCCTTCTAACTTCCATGGGTCACTAAAACATCTAAGGGGCCTTCAAACTTCCATGGGTCATGGTAACATCTATGGGACCCTCTAACCAACATGGGGAGCTTTAACCTCCATGGGACCATCTAACCCCCATGGGTCACTCAAAGATCTATGAGGCACTCTAACCTTCGTTGGGCGCTCTAACAACTTTGGAGCCTTCTAACTTCCATGGGTCACTCTAACATCAATTTGGCCTTCTAACCTCCATGGGTCGTGCTAACATCTATTAGACCCTCTAACCAACATAGGGTACTCTAATCTCCATGGGTTGTTTAAATCTATGGGGCACTCTAACCTCCATGGGTCGCTGTAAGATCTATGGGGCCCTCTAGACTCCATGGGTCCCTCTAAGATCTATGAGGCACTCTAACCTCCATGGGGTGCTCTAAAATCTATGGGGCCTTCTAACCTCCATGGGTCGTACTAACATCTATGGGGCCCTCTAACCTCCATGAGTTGTTCAAATCTATAGGGCACTCTAACCTCCACAGGTCGCTCTAAGATCTATGGAGCTCTCTAGAATCCATGGGTCCCTCTAAAATCTATGGGGCCTTCTAATCATCATTGGGTGCTCTAACCTCCATGGGTCGTTCTAACCACTATTGGGTCACTGAAAGACTTATGAGGCACTCTACTCTAAGATCTATGGGGCCTTCTAACTTCCATGGGTCACTCAAACATCTTTGGGACCTTCTAACCAACATGGGGTGCTCTAACCTCCATTGGTTGTTCTAACCGCCATGGGTCGTTCTAACCTCCATGGGTCACTCTAACATCTATGGGACCCTCTAACCAACAAGGGATGCTCTAAGTTCCATGGGTCATTCAAATCTATGTAGCCCTCTAACCCCTATGGGTCACTCCAAGATCTATGAGGCACTCTAACCTACATGGGTGGCTCTAAGATGTACTAGGCACTCTAACCTCCATGGACTGCTCTAACCTCCATGAGGCGCTCTAACATCTTTGGGGCATTCTAACTTCCATGGGGCACGCAAACATCTATGGGGCACTCTAACCTCAACGGGGTGCTCTAAGATCTATGGGGCACTTTAACCACCATAGGGTGCTCTAAGATCTATGGGGCACTCTAACCTCCATAGGGTGCTCTAAGATCTATGGGGCACTCTAAGCTCCATGGGCACTCTAAGCTCGACAGCGCGCTCTAAGATCTATGGGGCACTCTAACCTCCACGGGCACTCTAAGCTCCATGGGGCGCTCTAAGATCTATGGGGCACTCTAACCTCCATAGGGTGCTCTAAGATCTATGGGGCACTCTAACCTCCATAGGGTGCTCTAAGATCTATGGGGCACTCTAAGCTCCATGGGGCACTCTAAGCTCCATGGGGCACTCTAAGCTCCCTGGGGCACTCTAAGCTCCCTGGGGCACTCTAAGCTCCACGGCGCGCTCTAAGATCTACGAGGCACTCTAAGCTCCATGGGGCACTCTAAGATCTATCGGGCACTCTAACCTCCAGGGGGTGCTCTAAGATCTATGGTGCCCC
Source organism: Aquarana catesbeiana (assembly GCF_042186555.1). Classification (NCBI taxonomy): domain Eukaryota; kingdom Metazoa; phylum Chordata; class Amphibia; order Anura; family Ranidae; genus Aquarana; species Aquarana catesbeiana. The sequence goes on from NC_133335.1 coordinate 215,466,570, forward strand.
TCTAACCTTCATGGGACACTCTAAAATCTATGGGGTGCTTTAAGATCTATGGGGCCCTCTAACCTCCGCAGGGTGCTCTAAGATCTGCAGGGCGCTTCACTCTACCCTCTTGGGGGGGACCAATATGCAGCCCTCAGCCTGCCTTTGGCCGGAGAACAAGCCATTCCTAGCAGCTGTTCTCACTTTCTGCACAACACATTTTTGATTCTACAAATATCCCCCCAGTGTGTAAGAAGACATAAAGTTGGAGGTTGGTGTGCAGTCCTCAGCAATACCCCATGCCTGTTATTGCACACAGTATATAATAGATCAGCATGTTGCCTACTTACCTGCCCTGGTGCATGCCCCGAGACCACACCCTCTGCACCCCCGCACTCAGCGCCCTCCGAGCCAGTAGCATCATCCTCCCCGATCGTGCCATCATAGCCCCGCACAGCCACCGCAATAAGTCCGGACAAGGGAAACTCCTGAAAGCAGATGCGGGTACCTTTAATTAAACCACGCCTCCCGCCCCTAGTCCCCGCCCCGCAGGAGGCTCCCACTGGAACACAGCACCATTCCACCCAGAGTTTCGCGGCTGTATCGATTTGCCTATCCCCGCCCACACACCATATATGGTTGGGTGGAGGGGGTCAACGAGGGAGCGTCTGAAAAGTTTTGTCGGCACATTTGGGCGCAGCTGTTCGGTGCCAACATGGGAATTCATTAATGAAAGTTTCTCTGTAGATGCCAATTACATAATATACAACCAGGATTACCAAGCAGGGATGAAGGTAAACATGGGGTGACCTGATATCACCTGTGCAACGCCAACCAGTTCACGAGAACATGTGTGCTGGGGGCATTTAGGGGTTAAAATAAAAAGTGGCAACGCCTCACCTACTGTCACCCAATGCCCTCTGAAAAGCGATCAATAGCTGGTCGCTCTTCAGAGGGCGATACCAGTGTAAGCGCACCCTAAAGCAAGGTTCACATCATAGACGTGTGCACAGGGTGTGCTGGGTGTGCCTGGGCACACCCTAATCACCCCATGTGCATTAGCATTAACCAAGGGTGGCACCAGGTGGGTGGTTGGAGGTGCCAGTGGCCAGTGTAAATGCCCCCAATATATTAAAGACTAGGCTGCACTTTAGGAACACGTTGCACCCGTATTTAGGGTGTACATAGTGCGCTCCTCATCTACTGCCTCCCACCAGCAGAGCCTCCTCCCTGTGACAGCAGGTGGCGTTCATATGTGTTTGAGCTTTGGGGTGCACATCTGCAGGTGAACATTTAACCACTTGTAGAAAAAAGAGAGAGATAAGGGGTAAATGGCGCTCCCTAAACTGATATGGGTGGAACCCTAAATAAATCAGATTGACACCTGTGTGTGTCCTGCTGTAAACCAACTAAAGTAATACAGTGACTACAAAAGTATGATTAGGAATATACGTGTAATTATCACAGTGCCATATATAAGTGAATGTACGTATAAATATCCCAATAAACGTATATGTGAATCTATATAGATTCCTGGTATTGCAATTAATATATAATGACACTAGCCGTGATAAACCAATACATGGGGAAAAAAACAAGATGTTCCCCTGCTAGCACCAAAATCTCAGCAACCAGAAAATGACTGATGATTTATCAAAAAACCTGAAAAAACTGAAAAAAATAAATGAATACAAATAAATCACAAAAATAATAACAGTCCAATTGATAAGTGTCCAATCCAGTGCAAAACAGCAATGTGAAAAGCCAAACAAATTGATGTTATAGGTGACAATATAAAAAAAGAGAGGTAAAAAAATAAAAATAAAAAATATAAAGTGAAGCTCCAAAATGGCGAAATGTTCATACAGGAATGTGACTCTTGTGCTTCATCAAAATCCAGTGACTTCTGTGATCCCCCTTAAGGGTCCCCACTCACCAGCTCTTAGTACCCCTGCAGGGGTGACAGGCATGTATCAGTAAAGGTAGATGGCCTCCTGTATCCGCTCAGAGCGTCCGCTGGATCCTCTATTCACCACAGCCTCCAGCACCATATCCAGGAGAAGTTACACCGGCTCCTTGTGATCACATTCTCATAGGAAAAGACAGGGCTACCATAGTGTAGTAATTTAAAAGGCTTTATTTAAAACTAATTAAAAAAAAAATAATTCCCATAAGGGGACAGCCTAAAATACACACTACAGCATATGGTAGATAGCGGTATACAGGGAGCGATCAGCGCTCTCAGCGTGCGTCTCAACTGCGCTCCAAGCTCCCTGTTTACTACCGGGTATGACGTAAGTGCGTGGCGCCGCCATACGCGTTTCGTCATCGACGTTGTCAATTTAACCACTTGTGGACCGCCCACCATACATTTACTGCAGCAAGGCGGCCACTCCGCGACAGTTTATGTACCTACAGGACCGTCTTTAACACGGGGCAAAAGGGGCAGCTGCCCCAGGTCCAGTCATCGCTGTGGGACCCAAAGCAACTCCCTCTTGAGCCTGCAAATAGTTGATAAGTGAATTTGGGAGGGTCCAAGAAAATGTTTGCTCAGGGTCCAATCAATATTAACCACTTGCCGACCAACCGCCACAGTTTTACTGCGTAAGAATGGCACGGCTGGGCGCAACGACATTATGTATCCCTGTGGCCACTAGGGGCACGTGCGCGCCGGCTGCTCGCCCCCGGAGCTGATGCGAGTGCCCGGCAGTCGCGATGACCGTCGGGCTCCCGCAATCGCTCGTGACACACCGGGAACCAGGATCTGTGTGTGTAAAATTTCTGGTTCTCTGAGGGGAGAAGAGACTGATTGTGTGTTCATGCAAAGTATGAACAGCGATCTGTCATCTCCCCTAGACAGTCCCCTGCCCCCTTCAGTTAGATCACACACCTAAAGAACGCAGTTAACCCCTTGATCGCCCCCTAGTGTTTAACCCCTTCCCTGCCAGTGACATTTCTACAGTAATCAATGCATTTTTATAGCACTGATCGCTGTATAAATGCCATGTGGATTTAATTAACCTTTTTTTTTTAGTTAATTCTCCTTTAAGAGGGTGTGGCAGGGGGTGTGTCCTATGCCTACATACATTTGTTAGTAGGTGTCCCTCATTCCCATCTCAAAATGTTGGGAGGCATGCTGATTGACCGGGGGGAGAATCAGGAAGGCATCCATGTATGGCTGGCTTAAAGTGGTTGTAAACCCTTACATATACCCAGTGAGGTGACCTGCCTCACAAATGAACACATCCTCCTGTTTATCTGCTGTCTTCTCTTCTCTACATCCGTTCAAAGTTCTGAATTTATAAAGCTTGTCTGAGCGATCAGAGAAAAGTGGGCGGAGTCCTGAAATTGCACTCTGCAAAGCTCAGTGAGGAGAGCTCAGAAAACTGATTGGAGGGAAGATCTGAGGCTGTCAATCAGCTGGATATCCCTCCCTTGTCACCTTTTTTCTCTTGGTGTCGGGAAAAGGTGTCAGAAGTGACTCATGCTGATAGTAGAGGAACAAGGCAACACACAGAAATGACACTCAGTGCTCTGGATTGTGACATGTACACACTATAGAGGGGTATGCTTTGTTCATATTTCATGTCTGAGGTTTACAACCACTTTAACCACCTCAATACAGGGCACTTACACCCCCTTCCTGCCCAGGCCATTTTTCAGCGCTGTCACACTTTGAATGACAATTGCGCGGTCATACATCGCTGTACCCAAACTAAATTTTTATAATTTTCGTCCCACAAATAGAGCTTTCTTTTGGTGGTATTTGATCACTTCTGGGTTTTTTATCTTTTTCTAAAAAAAACCAAAAAATTTGAAAAAAAAAAGTTTTTCTTAGTTTCTGTCAGTAAATTTTGTAAATAAAGAATTTTTCTCCTTCACTGATGGGCACTGAGAGGCTGCACTGATGGGCACTGATGTAGTGGCACTTATGGGCACTGATGAGGCAGCACTTATGGACACTATTTAGGTGGCACTGATGAGGAGGCACTAATATGCCGCACTTATGGGCACTGATAGCTGGCACTGATATGTGGCACTAATGAGCACTGATAGGTGGCACTGATGGGTGGCACTGATGGGCACTGATAGGCAGCACTGGTGGGCACTGATAGGTGGCACTGATTGGCAGCACTGATGGGCATTGATGGGCAGCAGTGATAGCCAGCCCTGACTGGCATCACTAATGGTCACTGATTGCTGGCACTTGTGGGCACTGATTTCTGGCACTTGTGGGCAAAGGTGGGTACTGATTGCTGGCAGTGGTGGGCACACATTGCTGGCACTTAATTGTAAATCAGGGCACTGATGATCAGTGCCCTGATTGCATCCCTAAATGTCCTCTGGGAGAAGATGCCGCTGATTGGCTCTCCCCTCCTCACACTCTGTCAGTGTGAAGCAAGGAGCGCCGATTACCGGCATCTCCGTGTTTACATGTGACCAGCTGTGATTGGACATAGCCGATCACCTGGTTAAAGAGCCGCGGCTCTTTACAGAGATCGGGGTCGCGCCGTGTCCTAGCAACACGGCACAGCCGCGATCGCCACGCTTCACGCCCCCCGTGGGCGCAGTCGTTCTGGGAGGCCGTCATATGATGTCCACCCAGAACAAGAGCCGCACCGCCCGGTGGATGGGCAACAAGTGGTTAAATTGTATTGTGCCAAATGCACATCCCCCCCCCCCCACTCCAAATTCCCCCTTTCAGCACAAATTCCCCCCCAAACATTTCCCCTACCTAGCACAAATTCCACCCCCCCCCAAAAAAAAATCCGCTCCTATCAAAATCCCCTTTCCCCCTCTACCTTATCACTTTTTCTAGCACAAATCCCCCAAATCCCCCCTCCTAGCACAAATCCTCCTCTCCCATCCCCCTCCCAACACAAATCCCACCAAATTAGGGGCCTCCAAACTTTCTAAGCATAGGGCCAGTTTACTGTCCTTCAGGTTTTAGGCTCCATAAACACCAATAAGGTTTTTCATGTTTTTTGCAGAAACGCAGACATTTTTTTTAACATGGGCTGCTATGGAAAAAGTTCACATCAATGCATTTTTGTGCCTCTGCGTTTTTTTGGAAAGGGTCAGGGATTTTTTTAAATGCAAAACGCTGCTTTTTTTTTTTTTTTTGTTTTGTTTTTGGTTCAATAGACGATGGAGAAGCTGCAGAAAAGCATGGAGTGCGTTTTTAATGCAATTTTGCAGCAATGTGCGTTTTTTAATCAGCCCAACAACAAATTTTCTCAAAAAAAGCATAAAAAGCGCAAAACACAAATCGCTGTAAAAGCGCAGTAAAAAAAAACACTGCAGAAACCTTTAAAAGCAACATGTATAAATGTGAATTGAGCCACTGAGAGGAATAGTGCCCCATCATTGGTATCAATGGAAGGAATAGCGCCCCATCATTGGTATCAGTAAGAGGAATAGTGCCCCATTATTGGTGCCAGTGGGAGGAATAGTGCCTCATCATTGGTATCAGTGGGAGGAATAGTGCCCCATCATTTGTGTCAGTGGGAGGAATAGTGCCCCATCATTGGTATCAGTAAGAGGAATAGTGCCCCATTATTGGTGCCAGTGGGAGGAATAGTGCCTCATCATTGGTATCAGTGGGAGGTATAGTGCCCCATCATTTGTGTCAGTGGGAGGAATAGTGCCCCATCATTGGTATCAGTGGGCGGAATAGTGCCCCATCATTAGTATCAGTGGAAGGAATAGTGCCCCATCATTGGTATCAGTAGAGGGAATAGTGCCCCATCATTGGTATCAGTGGGAGGAATAGTGCCCCATCATTGGTGTCAGTGGGAGGAATAGTGCCCCATCATTGGTATCAGTTGAAGGAATAGTGCCCCATAATTGGTGTCAGTGGGAGGTATAGTGCCCCATCATTTGTGTCAGTGGGAGGAATAGTGCCCCATCATTGGTATCAGTGGGAGGTATAGTGCCCCATCATTTGTGTCAGTGGGAGGAATAGTGCCCCATCATTGGTATCAGTGGGAGGAATAGTGCCCCATCATTGGTATCAGTAGAGGGAATAGTGCCCCATCATTGGTATCAGTGGGAGGAATAGTGCCCCATCATTGGTGTCAGTGGGAGGAATAGTGCCCCATCATTGGTATCAGTTGAAGGAATAGTGCCCCATAATTGGTGTCAGTGGGGAGAAATAGTGCCCTATTGTTGGTGTCAGTGGCAAGAATTATGCCCCCATTGTTAGTGTCAGTATAAGGAATAGTGCCCCATGGGCCAGATAAAGGTAAACAAAGGGCCACATCCGGCCCCGGGGCCGCGGTTTGGAGACCACTCTTCTAAATCACCACTCCTAGCACACACCCCCATATTTCCCCCTCTAGAACAATTATTAACCCCTGCAGCCCCCCCAAATTCCCCCTCCCAACACAAAACCCCTCCACCCCATCTCCTTGAGGCGCTCCCCCCCCCCCCCCCACATGATACTGCATTGCCCAGGGCCGCCACCCCTCCTGCTCATCACTCGGCCAGCTGATGTCAGCACAGGTGATCAGGTAGGAGTAGAAATACAAAGTCCCCTCTGTCCCCATCAGTTCATTGCAATGTGTTGCAAACCAGAAAGTCGACTCATTTCCCACGCTCCCTAAACTAGTACTACCAGATCTGTGGGCGTGGCCTCACAACTTTCCTTTCTATACTTTTATTTGATTAGGAGGTGAGATTGTAACATTGAAACTGATGACAGTGACATTCATTATCTTGTCATACAAACCATTGTACATACCAACCTGAGGTTTATAGGTTCAATAAACACCGATCGACCAAACCACACAATGTGGGTCAGAAAAATCAGTATGATTATGATCGACAATTTACCATTTTTTGTAATAGTTTGCCAGCATTAGGCTCACCATACACATTACAATCAACTTTCGACTGACCATACACTAGAAATTCTGATTGCATAATCTCCTTTACATCTACCTTAAACCATGTAGTGCAAGGGCCTGCCTGATTGGATACTTATGGCATGGATCCTTTAGGTAGGTCCTCATATTACATAGTCTGGTAAAGCTAAAGCAGATTGTACGTTACGTTTGGCCAGCTTTAGATTTATCAAAACCATATGAGGACCAACCTAATCTATCCAATCAGGCAGTCCCTTGCACTACATACAGTATTTGCTGGTAGATTTTGCCGTCGTTCACACCAATGCGTTTGACAATTGAAAATCGCATGAAAAGTCGCAGCCTATTTTGGCAACGGAACCGTTCAGATTGTTGCGACTCAAGTGGCAGCGACTTTGAAGAAGGTTCCTGCACTACTTTTCTTTTCATTGCGACTTGCATTGACTTCTGTTAAATGAAGTCGCAAGCCACAATGAAATTGGAGATCCAAATCGCACTGATCTGCGACTTGGAAATCGCACGGAAGTAGCGCGATTTCAAAGCCTCACTGGTGCGAGCCCGGGCTTAACCACTTCCTGAATGGGCCTTTTCTGGCACCTTTTGTTTACAAGTAAAAATTTGTATTTTTTTAATGAGAAAATTACTTAGAATCCCCAAAAATTATATATATATATATATATATATATATATATACACACACACATTTATTTATTTATTTTCATTGGCAGAGACCCTAGAGAATAAAATGGCGATTGTATTTGTGCAGCAGTTTTTCAAATGCAATTTCAACCACTTGCCGACCGTTGCACGCCGATCTACGTCGGCACAATGGCAGCGGTGGGCAAATAGGCGTACCTGTACGTCCCCTTTCATCGGCGGGGCTAGTGGGCGCGTGCCGCGTACAGCATGGCCACGGGACCCGCGGACTCAATGTCCGCCTCTCCCGGCGATCTTGTCACGGAGCCGCAGAACGGGGAGATGTAAACAAGGCATTTCCCCATTCTGCCTAGTAACATGACAGAGATCACCGCTCCCTGTCATCGGGAGCAGTGATCGCTGTCATGTCCTGGGTAGCCCATCCCCCCCACAGTTAGAATCACTCCCTAGGACACACTTAACCCCTTGATCGCCCCCTAGTGTTTAACCCCTTCCCTGCCAGTGTCATTTACAGTGGCTTGCGAAAGTATTCGGCCCCCTTGAACTTTTCAACCTTTTGCCACATTTCAGGCTTCAAAGATAAAGATATAAAATTTTAATTTTTTGTGAAGAATCACCAACAAGTGGGACACAATTGTGAAGTGGAACGAAATCTATTGGATATTTTAAACTTTTTTAGCAATTAAAAAACTGAAAAGTGGTGCGTGCAAAATTATTCGGCCCCTTTATTTTCAGTGCAGCAAACTCACTCCAGAAGTTCAGCGAGGATCTCTGAATGATCCAATGTTGTCCTAAATGACTGATGGTGATAAATAGAATCCACCTGTGTATAATCAAGTCTCTGTATAAATGCACCTGCTCTGTGATAGTCTCAGGGTTCTGTTGAAAGCGCAGAGAGCATCATGAAGACCAAGGAACACACCAGGCAGGTCCGTAATACTGTTGTGGAGAAGTTTAAAGCCGGATTTGGATACAAAAAGATTTCCCAAGCTTTAAACATCCCAAGGAGCACTGTGCAAGCGATCATTTTGAAATGGAAGGAGTATCAGACCACTGCAAATCTACCAAGACCTGGCTGTCCCTCTAAACTTTCAGCTCAGACAAGGAGAAGACTGATCAGAGATGCAGCCAAGAGGCCCATGATCACTCTGGATGAACTGCAGAGAACTACAGCTGAGGTGGGAGAGTCTGTCCATAGGACAACAATCAGTCGTACACTGCACAAATCTGGCCTTTATGGAAGAGTGGCAAGAAGAAAGCCATTTCTCAAAGATATCCATAAAAAGTCTCGTCTAAAGTTTGTCACAAGCCACCTGGGAGACACACCAAACATGTGGAAGAAGGTGCTCTGGTCCGATGAAACCAAAATCGAACTTTTTGGCCACAATGCAAAACGATATGTTTGGCGTAAAAGCAACACAGCTCATCACACTCATCACACCATCCCCACTGTCAAACATGGTGGTGGCAGCATCATGGTTTGGGCCTGCTTTTCTTCAGCAGGGACAGGGAAGATGGTTAAAATTGAGGGGAAGATGGATGCAGCCAAATACAGAACCATTCTGGATGAAAACCTGTTGGAGTCTGCAAAAGACCTGAAACTGGGACGGAGATTTATCTTCCAACAAGACAATGATCCCAAACATACAGCAAAATCTACAAAGGAATGGTTCACAAATAAACGTATCCAGGTGTTAGAATGGCCAAGTCAAAGTCCAGACCTGAATCCAATCGAGAATCTGTGGAAAGAGCTGAAAACTGCTGTTCACAAACGCTCTCCATCCAACCTCACTGAGCTCGAGCTGTTTTGCAAGGAAGAATGGGCAAGAATTTCAGTCTCTCGATGTGCAAAACTGATAGAGACATACCCCAAGCGACTTGCAGCTGTAATTGCAGCAAAAGGTGGCTCTACAAAGTATTAACGCAAGGGGGCCGAATAATTTTGCACGCCCCACTTTTCATTTTTTTATTAGTTAAAAAAGTTTCAAAAATCCAAAAGATTTCGTTCCACTTCACAATTGTGTCCCACTTGTTGGTGATTCTTCACAAAAAATTAAAATTTTATATCTTTATGTTTGAAGCCTGAAATGTGGCAAAAGGTTGAAAAGTTCAAGGGGGCCGAATACTTTCGCAAGCCACTGTACACAGTAATCAGTGCATTTTTATAGCACTGATCGCTGTATAAATGACAATGTTCTCAAAATAGTGTCAAAAGTGTCCGATGTGTCCACCATAATGTCGTAGTCACGATAAAAATCGCAGATCGCCGCCATTACTAATAAAAAAAAAAAAAAAAATGAATAATAAAAATGCCATAAAACTATCCCCTATTTTGTAGACGCTATAACTTTTGCGCAAACCAATCAATATACGCTTATTGTGATTTTTTACCAAAAATATGTAGAATACATATCGGACTAAACTGAGGAAAAAAACATTTTTTTAATATATTTTTTTGGGATATTTATTATAGCAAAAAGTAAAAAATATTACCTTTTTTTTTCAAAATTGTCGCTTTTTTTGTTTATAGTGCAAAAAATAAAAACCGCAAAGATGAGCAAATACCACCAAAAGAAAGCTCTATTTGTGGGGAAAAATAGGACGTCAATTTTGTTTTGGTGCAACATCGCACGACCGCGCAATTGTCCGTTTAAGCGACACAGTGCCATATCGCAAAAAAGTGCTCTGGTCAGGAAGGGGGTGAAATCTTCCAGGGCTGAAGCGGTTAACGTAAAAAAACACAATATATAACCCATTTTTGTGAAAGATGATGTTACGCTGAGTAAATAGATACCTAACATGTCACGCTTTAAAATTGCGCAAGCTCGTGGAACAGCGACAAATCTACAAATCTCCTTAGACGATGCTATAATTTTTTTTACAGGTTACCTGTTTAGTGTTACAGAGGAGGTCTAGTGTCAGAATTATTGCCCTTACGTATGCATTCCCTTCTGTGTGGGGGGGATGGAGGCAATTTAAATTTTTTATTTTAGTTTTTATTTTTACACTGTCCGTTTCATTTTTTTGATCACTTTTATTTCTATTACAAGGCATGTCAATATCCCTTGTAATAGAAATGATGATGACAGGTCCTCTTTATGGAGGAGATCTGGGGTCTATAAGCCGCCAAATTTTTCCTCTACCTTTTAAAAGCAAAAGATAAAAAAAAAAATGTTTTTTTTTTATCTTTTGCTTAAAAAAATAAATAAAAAATTGTTTACTTCCGCCCTAGACCAGAAGTGATGTCACAACATTGCTCTGGTCCTCCAGGACCATAGAGGTGATCAGAGACAATCTAGTCTCTGCTCACCTTCTATGGCCAGCCGCGCCAACCGTCAGATTGTTTTCTGGGGTAAGAAAAAGCACTGGCGAAGGGCGGGGGGCTCCTGCTTCTGAAAGCGACCCAGCAGCTAATTAGCCGCTCGGACCACTTTCATGAGAAAGCCAATCGCTGGCTGAAAAAAATAATTCCGGGGTTATTGTTGACAGCTTCATAATCTCGGCCAACCACTGAAAACGTACATTTACGTATTCTAGTCAGCAAGTGGTTTTAAAGCATGCCATGCTTTACAATCTGGGTGTACAATCTACTTCTTACCTACCAGCAACTATGTAGTGCCTGATTGGATACAAATCAATTGGATAGATTAGGTAGGTGCTCAAATTATATTTGGTCAAATCTAAACTTGATTGTACAAAGATTGCATGGCCAGATTGTAACGTGGATGATGACCCTACAAATGTTAGCATTATGCCGCGTACACACGAGCGGACTTTACGGCAGACTTGGTCCGGCGTACTGGATTTTGTCGGACAATTCGATCGTGTGTGGGCTCCAGCGGACTTTGTTTTCTCAAAAGTTGGACGGACTTAGATTTGAAACATGTTTTAAATCAATCCGTCTAAATTGAGTCCGGTCGAAAAGTCCGCTCGTCTGTATGCTAGTTCGACGGACAAAAAGCCACGCTAGGGCAGCTATTGGCTACTGGCTATCAACTTCCTTGTTTTAGTCCGGTCGTACGTCATCACGTACAAATTCGACGGACTTTGGTGGATTGTGTGTAGGCAAGTCCGTTCATTCAGAAAGTCCGTCGAAAAGTCCGCCGAGCAAAGTATGCCACAAAGTCAGCTCGTGTGTACGCGGCATTAGGCAACTTTCTTACTACTGACCCCTGACTTCTGCATCACTTACTACTGACCCCTGAATTGTGTGTCACTTACTACTGACCCCTGAATCATGTGTCACTTACTACTGACCCCGGAATTGCGTGTCACTTATTACAGACCCCTAAATTGTGTGTCACTTACTACAGACCCCTGAATTGTGTGTTACTACTGACCCCTGAATTGCGTGTCACTTACTACTGACCTCTGAATTGCGTGTCACTTATTACAGACCCCTGAATTGCATGTCACTTACTACTGACCTCTGAATCGTGTGTCAATCACTATTGACCCCAGACTTCTACATCACTATTGACCCCAGACCTCTCTGTCACTTACTACTGACCCCTGATCTCTGGATTACTTACTCCTGACCTCAACATCACATACTGCTGACCCCTAAACTCAGTGTCCCTACTGACCCCTGTGTCACTACCGATCCTTGACCTATGCATCACTTATTCCTGGCCTTGGCATCATGTACTACTGACCCCTGAACTCTGTGTCATTTACTACTGACCTCTGAACCCTGCATCACCTATTACTAACTCCTGAACTCTGCATCACCTACTACTGACCCCTGAACTCTGTGTCACTTACTACTGACCTCTGAGTCATTACTGACCCCTGAACTCTTCGTCACTTACTACTGACCCCTGAATCGTGTGTCTCTCTCTCGTTACCTATCCCTGACCTCTGCATTACTTACTCCTGACCTCAGCATCATAAACTTCTGACCCTTAAAATATGTGTCACTTATTACTGACTCTTAAATCTGCATCATTTACTACTGACCTCTGAGCTCTGCGTCACATACCAATAACCTCTTCATCACTTACCCCTGATCTCAGAATCATGTACTGCTGACCCCTTAACTCTGCGTCACTTACTCCTGACCCCTGAACTCTGTGTTACCTTATACTGACCCCTGAACTCTGCATCACTTACTACTGACCCCTAAACTTTCTGTCACTTACTACTGATCCCTGACCTCTGCATCACTTACTCCTGACCCCTGACCTTCGCATCATATACTACTTACCCCTGAACTCCGCATCACTTACTACTGATTCCTGAACTCTGTGTCCCTACTGACCCCTGACCTCTCTGTCACTTACTACTGACCCCTGACCTCTCTGTCACTTACTACTGACCCCTGACCTCTCTGTCACTTACTACTGACCCCTGACCTCTCTGTCACTTACTACTGACCCCTGACCTCTCTGTCGCTTACTACTGACCCCTGACCTTTCTGTCACTTACTCCTGACCCCTGACCTTGGCATCATGTACTATTTACCCCTGAACTCTGCATCACTTACTACTGACCAGTGGCATTGCTAGGGGGTGGCTTTTGGGGCTATAGCCCCCAATCTGGAGCCCATAGCCCCGAGTCTCTGCAGGGGTCCCCAAGGGGAGGGGAGGCTCTCTGGGGACCCTGATTTAAGTGGGGGCTCTCTGGGGACACTGATTTTAAGGGGAAGGCTCTCTGGGAACCCTAATTTTAAGGGGGAGGCTCTCTGGGGACCCTGATGTAAGTGGGGGGCTCTCTGGGGACCGTGATGGAAGGGGGAGTCTCTCTAGGGACCCTGATGTAAGGAGGGGGTTCTCTGGGGACCCTGATGTAAGGGGAGGGGGTTCTCTGGGGACCCTGATGTAAGTGGGGGGCTCTTTGGGGATATATACACACACAAACACATATATTGCTGTATATACATGTATATGCCCGCCCAAGCGTATGACTTTCTTTACTACGCTGTTATGGGCTCTAGTCCCAGATCTTTTGTAGACCTAGCCCTGCTACTGACCCCTGAAATCGGCAGCCCTTCTGACCCCTGACCTCTCTGCCACTTACTACTGATTGCTAACCTCTGCATCACTTACTCCTGAACTCGGCATCGTACTGCTGACCCCTGAACTCTGCCTCACTTATTACTGACCCCTGAACTCTGCTTTATTTAATACTGACCTATTAACTCTGCATCACTTACTACTGACCTCTGCATGAATACTGACCTATGACTTCTTCGTCACTTACTATAGAGGTCAGGGGTCAAAAGTAAGCGATGCAGAGTTCAGAGGTCAGTAGTGACACAGAGTGCAGTAGTAAGTGATCCTCTGTCTCACGTCTCTTCTCCTTTTTCCTGAACTCTTCCCTGTACTCAGAGTACTGCAGCTCTTCTCGTCCTTCTCCTAATCATAGCCCTCCCTACTGGATCAGGGAAAAGGAGAAGTGGGAGATGAGCTGCAGCTGCAGGACCCAGAGTGCAGGGAAGAGTCCAGGAAGAAGAAAAATAGAGCTGATCCCGTCTCCCATCTGTGTCTCTGCTGCAGATGCGCTTGTCACAGAAACACTGCTTTTTGCTGCAGCAGCCTATAACAAGTGCAGCTGCAGCAGAGGCACAGAAGGGGGAACAGAACAATGTTTCCCCACTTTTATTGTGTATTGCACACATGGATGATACATCATACTTCCCAACTTTTTGAGATGGGAATGAGGGACACCTATCAGCAAAAGTATGCAGGCATAGGACACACCCCCTGCCACACCCCCTTAAAGGAGAATTGTATAAAAAAAAAAAGATTGGTTAAACCCACTGTCACGGACCTGGCCGGAGCAGAGGCTGTTGGAGAGGACTGTATGCGGGCCTGCTGCCCACCGATTATGGGCCCTAGCATTTGAGGTGAATGAGAAATCCAGTCTGAACTGTATTAATCGGACTCAGTCATGTATATATTGTATGGGGACTCCTTACTGTAGATTTGTGTCCTTGAAGAGGGAGGGGGGATTCCTCCAGCAGCCCCCTGCTGATAATACTGATTCATTCTGTTGGGACACATCCTGTGAGGAGATGCTGGTGTTATCAACATGTGTTTATGTTAATTGAGAGAGCTGATCACATTAGCCACCAGCACTGGCTAATAGACGAATGGTCTAGGCTGAGGAGGGGGGAGATTGTTGTTTGTATTGTTAATTGTAATTAGCTCCAGCTATTGTGTTTATATTAATGTGTGAAGCTCGGTGCCCACAAGACTGTCATCTGGTCTGGGTACATTTTGTAGTAAATTAGCTCATGTTAATTAGGTTAGCTTTGAGTCATCCCTGCTGTATAAAGGTCTGTGAGATCTCAAAATAAAGAGTAGTTCTGATGTACTCCAAGACTGGTGTTGTCTAGTTCTTGGGGTTCCTATAGCCAGATCCATTGGACTCGTGTTCCAGAACTTAGGAAGGGGTATATGACGGAAGCACTCAAGCGGAGTGTGGGGCGTTCCGTGACATTGGTGGCAAGCAGCGGGAAAGCTTCCTGAAGTCTGAAGTCTGTGACATCCAAACCTCCAACTGGATCCAAGATCAGCATAGCAGACTTCAGTCACCCCAGCGGAGATATGGACCTGGCATCAGAATTCCCGGGGCTGCTGCAGATCATCCTTTCAACGTACACCAGGACTGTGTCTGAGGATGAATACCTGGAGCTCAGGCAGCTGATTCGGGTGGAGCTCTGGATGGCAGCCCTCCGTCTCGCTGGTATAAAACAGGGCAGAGTGCTACCAACCTCTGCCCAGCACTGGCAACAACTACAGAGTTCCAGGGAGGCGGGGCAGTCGGCCTCCCTCTCCAACAGTTAGCCGAAACAGATGGTGTGGGGTTTCCAGCAGAAGGGCTGGCAACAGGGCCGAGGACTGCTGGACTCTGCCCTCAACTAACAGAGGATGGATTTCCTGTGAAGGTGGATGGGACTTCAGTCTCCACCTGTATACCCCAGGGATGCTGGGCAGTGGGCCCCAATCCCCAACAGCATGACAGAGTGAGCCCAGTCACCCTGTCTTCTCTCCAGCGGCAGAAAGGATTCCAGGGAGAAGGGTCAGTCCGGGCCTCTCCCCAGCGGCAGACATGTTCTCTGAGAGAGGCAGAGGTTGGCTGGGTGAGTAATACTCTGTTTGGAATAATTTGTTTGGGGTACTGTGTGGGTATAGGCAGTAGAGGACTGGAACTATGGACTAACTTCGGAGTCAACCCGTCTGGGGTCTCCTCCTGTGTTAGTCTCCTGCCAAAAGGGGAGAAATGTCACGGACCTGGCCGGAGCAGAGGCTGTTGGAGAGGACTGTGTGCGGGCCTGCTGCCCACCGATTATGGGCCCTAGCATTTGAGGTGAATGAGAAATCCAGTCTGAACTGTATTAATCGGACTCAGTCATGTATATATTGTATGGGGACTCCTTACTGTAGATTTGTGTCCTTGAAGAGGAAGGGGGGATTCCTCCAGCAGCCCCCTGCTGATAATACTGATTCATTCTGTTGGGACACATCCTGTGAGGAGATGCTGGTGTTATCAACATGTGTTTATGTTAATTGAGAGAGCTGATCACATTAGCCACCAGCACTGGCTAATAGACGAATGGTCTAGGCTGAGGAGGGGGGAGATTGTTGTTTGTATTGTTAATTGTAATTAGCTCCAGCTATTGTGTTTATATTAATGTGTGAAGCTCGGTGCCCACAAGACTGTCATCTGGTCTGGGTACATTTTGTAGTAAATTAGCTCATGTTAATTAGGTTAGCTTTGAGTCATCCCTGCTGTATAAAGGTCTGTGAGATCTCAAAATAAAGGTAGTTCTGATGTACTCCAAGACTGGTGTTGTCTAGTTCTTGGGGTTCCTATAGCCAGATCCATTGGACTCGTGTTCCAGAACTTAGGAAGCGGTATATGACGGAAGCACTCAAGCGGAGTGTGGGGCGTTCCGTGACACCCACAATTGATTTTTTTACCATTACTATTCCCTTATATTGGCTTTTGGAATTTACAAATGCAGCAATTTAGAAATCAGATGAAAGGTTTAGTGCTGGAAAACATTTTTTGATAGATAAAAAGTGCATTTTAAAAACATCAATATAGATCAGACCAAAATGAGGGACACATGAGATGGAAAGAGGGACATTGCTCAAAATCAGGGACAGTCCCTCGAAATCAGAGACAGTTGGGAGCTATGGATACATCACTGATATGATTTACAACCTCCTTCACTTAACCACTTCACGCAAATGGCCGCACCCGTACGTCGGTACTTTGACGCTAAATACCATTGTTATAGCTGCCCTAACCTTGATATTTTCAGGAACGGCGTGTGTTTCTCTTTAAGATGAAAGTGGCCTCTGCGGCGGATTCGCCGTGAGATTGCTTTTATCGGTGGCGGGAGTGGGGCCCCTCCCGCCGCGTTCTGGTCGTCTCCGACGCTTACCGGAGCCGGCGGTAGCAGCGGAGACTATCGCGTCCGCTCCACCCCCACTGCCTGGATGCCGAGTGAGGGGAAGATGGCCCCCGCTCGGCTCCATAGCATTGGAGGGCGGAATAAATGTCAAACGTCACTTCTGCCCAATGCTTTTAAAGGGGAAACCTTTTTTTATTTTGTTTTTTTTTTTTTTTTTTTATTGCATTTCAGTGTAAATATGAGATCTGGGGTCTTTTTGACCCCCAGATCTCATATTTAAGAGGTCCTGTCATGCTTTTTTTCCTTTTTTTTTTTTTTTTTTACAAATTTTTTATTTATTTAGTCAAAGGGAGAGGTCCATGGACCCGTGATACAATACAACTATATGTTCAACATGAACCAAACAATGAAGAATGTTGCACCATTAGGCAGTAAATTGTCAGACAGTATGGAAAATACATTGTCTAGTTTGGTAAACCATGCAGACAATGACATGCCTTATCAGTTTATTTTAGAAGAAGGTCAAACTTGCCACTGTGTAAACACAGAGCAAGGACAGGAAAAACAGATGAAAAGGAGTATAGAAAGTTAACAACAGAGAATAGAATGAGAAAGTGGCTATAGTAAGTTAGGGGGGGGGGAAGAGGGGGAGGGAGGGGGGGGTGGAGGGTAATGTCATACCTCCCAACTTTTTGAGGTGGGAATGAGGGACACCTATCAGCAAAAGTATGCAGGCAAAGGACACACCCCCTGCCACGCCCCCTTAAAGGAGAATTTTACAAAATTGGTTCAACCCACAATTGCTTTTTTTACCACTTATTCCTTTATATTGGCTTTTGGAATTTACAAATGCAGCAATTTAGAAATCAGATGAAAGGTTTAGTGCTGGAAAACACTTTTTGATAGATAAAAAGCGTATTTTATATACATCTATATAGATCAGACCAAAATGAGGGACAAATGAGGAGGAATGAGGGACAGAGGGACATTGCTCCAAATCAGGGACAGTCCCTCGAAATCAGGGACAGTTGGGAGCTATGGGTAATGTGACAATGCGAACGGTTATGTCTATGTTACATAGAGAGGTACACAAATATAACACTGAGGGAGGAACCTGTATTTCTTATAGGAGTCTAGCTCTCTTCCTCTTACTCTCATTCTTCATCTGGGGCACCGATTAAGGTCTTGCCTTCATCCGAGTAAACAAACATGTTCCAGAGTGACCATGTTTTGGAGTATTTCTCCTGTTGGTTCCGAGCTGTAAGGATAAGGTCTTCAAATTTATTGATTTCCTGTACCTTTCTGAGCCACATCCTAACTGTCGGAGGTTGTGAGGATTTCCACTTACACGGAATGCAGGATTTGGCTGCATCAAGGAGATGGCGAATAATTGATTTTTTTATAGGATTCCACCGACACATCTGAAACATGAAGGAGGGAAAAGGCCGGGTCGTCTGATATTTGTCGGTCTGTAAATTTCTGCACGATATTTTTGACCTCTGACCAGAATTGTTTTATTTCGGGGCAATTCCAAAACATATGGAGTAATGTACCTCGTTCCTCCTGGCATCTCCAGCAGTCATGCTTTTTTTCTATTACATTCCTTGTAATAGGAATAAAAGTGACCCAATTTTTATTTTTTTTTTTAAAAGCACAGTGTAAAATAAAAAATCAAAAATCAAAGATAAAATAGAAAAGAAAAAAATATATATATTTTTTAAAGCGCCCCGTCCAGCCGAGCTCGCATGCAGAAGCGAGCACATACGTAAGTCGCGCCCGCATATGAAAACGGTGTTCAAACCACACATGTGAGGTATCATCGGGATCGTTAGAGCGAGAGCAATAATTCTCTCTATAGACCTTCTCTGTAACTCAAAACTGGTAACCTGTAGAAACTTTTAAATGTCCCCAATGGAGATTTTCTAAGTGCCAAAGTTTGTCGCCATGAGCTGGCGCAATTTTGAAGCGTGACATGTTGGGTATCAATTTACTCGGTGTAACATTATCTTTCAAAATATAGAAAAAAATTGGGCTAACTTTACTGTTGTCTTATTTTTTTAACTCCAAACAGTGTATTTTTTCCCAAAAAATTGCGCTTGTAAGACTGCTGCACAAATACGGTGTGACATAAAATATTGCAATAACCGCCAATTTATTCTCTAGGGTGTCTGAAAAAAAAAATATATATATATATATATATGGTTCCTATGACAACGTCCAATAGGACGAAACGTACGTCGGAAGGCAGACGCGCTGACGTCATAGTTTCCACTCCATAACGAACGGGTGTATGCAGGCCGGCCGGCTGATTTTATACATGCTATTTTAACTGTTTCTTTTGGTAAGTGTGCTACTTTATCTATAAATAAACTGGTTAAACGGATTTACACTATGGTGGATGTATTTCTTATCTCCTTGGGTCTCCATTACTGAGCCAATCATTACCGATGAATCCCGGGTGATCTTTCCTCCATGCTGAGACAGATGGTGATGTCCCTATTGAGTGGATTTCTGGCATAAAGCTTCATTACAACCTATCTCTGGTAATCATATACCTTCATAGGTGGTGGATTTTTTCACAAGATGTCTTTAAAGTCTTCAGTCACTATGGGTGGAATTTAATATAATAAGGACTGTTGATAACGGAAGTCACCTTTTTTCACGGACTGTGTGTGTTTTGGTTTTCTTATTTTATCTTAATAATGATTCTAATTGCTACAATAATATATTATATTTATGTGGTTCATAGCACATTTTCCTGATTTTTCACATCGTGTTGGTATTTGAGTTTAGTATTTTGTCACCTTATAATTTTCAATTATTTAATTATGATTTATGTTTAGCGCGGTTCTTTTATACATTTTATATATATATATGATGTTTGGGGGGTCTAAGTAATTTTCCAGCAAAAAAACCCACAGATTTTAACTTGTAAACATCAAGTGTCAAAAAGAGGCTCGGTCCTTAAGTGGTTAAAATCGCACCATTTCAAAACCACATGTCAGTGCGACTTAATGCACAGATGTCTATACAAGTCGCACCTGAAACCGACAAAAGGAACTACTTTTTCAAATCGGTGCAGCACCGCAAAGTCAGCGTTGCACCGATTCGAACAGTTTTATTGCCGACAATAGGTTGCAACTTGTCATGCGATTTTGACCTGTCAAATCAAATGACAAGTCGCACTGGTGTAAACAGGGGCTTACAGATACAACCGACCCTTTGAGGGCCGGCTATAACACGTATGCGGCCCGCAATGAAATTGAGTTTGACGTCCCGGCTCTAGAGGAAGGGGGGGGGGGGGGGGCAGGAATTAAGAATTCTATTGCTATGCAGCAGGGGCTGTTTTTGGTTATTTTTGCTACTAATTGACCCATTATAAAGCACTCTGTTTATTCTACTTATTCAGACTGACGCTGTATTATAAGACGGCACTCGGCTTGATATCGCTCTATAAATAGTCACATAAGCTTGTTACCGTACACTGATTTGGATTGGTAATGTAGAGCTCGTCCCATGGTCCCTTCCTGGAATCCGGTGCGTAGATATTTCAGTCACCTGAGATAATCTTTTCAGTCTTTCTAGTTTAACAAGGTTATCTTGGCTGGTGTACAGTGTTTGATAAGACATGAATTACTATCTGCAGGGTGTCTGTACAACCCTGGGGCCCAGATAAGCAAATATTGTCTAAATACTTTCATCATGTGTATTATTCCTTGGATCTTGGCATGTTTTGTATATTTCTTCCAGATTTCTTCTAGATCTGTGCAGTAACCCAGTGTGAGACTGCCTAAAATAAAGACTGGTCACTGCTGCTCTCTCTGCTTGTGCAGAATGACTGGTCTTGTCTCCGCCCCCCTCCTGTAGTTTTCTGCAGGCAGTCTGAAGTGGGCGGGGTGTGGTGGGTCCCTCCCACAGCTCTGCTCTCTCCCTGTACAGGGTGACTGGTCTTGTCTCCTCCCCCTCCTGTACTTTTCTGCAGGCAGCCTGTACTGGGTGGAGCCTGCTGGGTCCCTCCCACAGCTCTGCTCTCTCTCCTTGTGAAGGGTGACTGGTCTTGTCTCTGCCCCCTCCTGTAGTTTTCTGCAGACAGCCTGTAGTGGGCGGGGTGTGGTGGGTCCCTCCCACAGCTCTGCTCTCTCCCTGTACAGGGTGACTGGTCTTGTCTCCGCCCCCTCCTGTAGTTTTCTGCCGGCTGACTGTAGTGGGTGTGGCATGTTTGGTCCCTCCCACAGCTCTGCTCTCTCTCCCTGTACAGGGTTACTGGTCTTGTCTCCGCCCCCTCCTGTAGTTTTCTGCCGGCTGACTGTAGTGGATTTGGCATGTTTGGTCCCTCCCACAGCTCTGCTCTCTCTCCCTGTACAGGGTTACTGGTCTTGTCTCCACCCCCTCCTGTCGTTTTCTGCTGGCAGCCTGTAGTTAGGGTTGCCCCCTGTCCAGGATTCATCCGGATGGTCGGGGTTTTGAATCATGTGTCTGGGTTTCAGGCTGCTTATACACTGATGCGATTTTGCTGTTTGTTTAGCATGTTAAAAACACAGGAGAAATGCAATGCCCTTAAATTCTATTGGGCTCTTCACACCACGGCGCTGCAGGTGCAGGTTTTTGAAGAGCCCTGCTTGCCGCATTTTCAAAACCCCACCTAAAATTTGCATTTTTGGTGTGTTTTTGTTGAGTCACACGGCCAAGATTCACAGGTGCATGCTGGGCCCCCAGAAAATGCGCCAGAAGCGGGATAACAAAGCTTTGTACATTGGTGGGACATAAGCTCAGAAAGGAATGTTGAAGAGCTGGTTCACCCAAAACTGATCATTCTGTTTCTGGCAGGTACTGGAGGGATAAATCATTTATTATCTTTTGGTGACCCCGGGGTTAAAGTGGTTGTAAACCTTTAACCACTTCAATACCGGGCACTTAGACACCTTCCCGTCCAGACCAATTTTCAGCTTTCAGCGCTGTCGCAATTTGAATGACAATTGCACGGTCATACAACACTGTACCCAAACAGATTTTTTATCATTTTTTCCCCACAAATAGAGATTTCTTTTGGTGGTATTTGATCACCTCTGGGATTTTTATTTTTTGCGCAACAAATAAAAAAAGACCGAAAATTTTGAAAAAAAAAACAAGTTTTTCTTTGTTTCTGTTAAAAATTTTTGTAAATAAGTACGTTTTCTTCTTCAATGACGGACACTGATATGGCGGCACTGACGGGCACTGATAGGGCGGCACAGGTATGCGGCACTGATGGGCACTCATAGGCGGAACTGATGGGTACTTATGGGTGGCACTGATGGGTACTTATGGGTGGCACTGATAGGTGGCACGGATGGGCACTGATAGGTGGGCACTGATGGGCATGGATGGGCACTGACAGGTGGCACTGATGGGTTGCACTGATGTCACTGATGGGTAGCACTGATGATACTGATGGGTGGCATTGCTGGGCATCACTGATGTCTGTTACTACATACTGGTGCCAATCAGTGCCCATTTGTGGGCACTGATTGGCACAGATTGGGCATTCATTTGAACATGTGGATGGCCATGGGGTGCATACCTGGCCATCCACATGTTGCCCCCTTCCCTGGTGGTCCTAGTGGCGTCCCTAGTGGTCCAGTGTGGTCATCTGAGGGGGGGCTGTGCTGATAAACAATCAGCGCAGACCCCCCCTGTCAGGGGAGCCGCTGATCAGCTCTCCTCTACTCACGCCTGTCAGACGCGAGTGAGGAAAAGCCGATCAACGGCTCTTCCTATTTACATCGTGATCAGCCGTGATTGGACACGGCTGGTCACGTGGTAAAGAGTCACCGCCGGAGGCTCTATACCGAGATTGGTGGAGCGGTGTGTCAGACTGACACACCGCTCCACCGAGCGCCGCAATGCGCGCCCCCGCGGGCGCGCGGCGGCATGTTGTCCTGAAGGACATCATATGACGCCCAGTCAGGATAACTGAACCACCGCCCGGCCGTCATTTTGCTATAGGCCGGGCGTGAAGTGGTTAAATATACCCGGTGAACAGCCTTCGGGTGATACAAAGAAATGAAACAAATCCTCCTACATAGGTTGTACCTGTTTATCTGCAGTCTCCTCTTTACATTCATTCAACGTTCGTGATTTATAAACCTTGTCTGAAATTTCAGAAAGCAGGAAGCAGAGAGCTGAAATATACTCCCCAGAGCTCAAAATCTGATTGGAGGGGGGGGTCCCCCCTTTTCACACAGCACTCAGAAACAGAGCTGAGGCTGTCAAACACAGGCTGTGTGCTTAAGCTCCTTCCCCTGTCACCATTTTTTCTCTTGGTGTCAGGAAAACTTGTCAGAAGCAATTCATGCTGATAGCAGAGGAAGGAGACAGCAGACAGAAATGCTCTGGATTGAGACAAGTACACACTATCGAGAGATATGCTTTGTTCATATGTCATGTCTGAGGTTTACAACCATTTTAACCGTTTCAATACAGGGCACTTTTATCCCCTTCCTGCCCAGGCCAATTTTCAGCACGGTCATGCAACACTGTGCCCATATGAAATTTGGATTGTTTTTTTTCGCACAGATAGAGCTTTCTTTTGGTGCTATTTAATCACCACTGGCGGGGGGTTTTATGGTGCTGATGGGCACTGATAGGCGGCACTTATGGGCAATGATAGGTGGCAAGGATAGGCAGCACTGATGGGTGGCACTGATGGGCACTAATAGGCGGCACTGATGGGCATTGATAGGCAGCACTTATGGGCAATGATAGGTGACACTGATAGGCGGCACTTATGGGCAATGATAGGTGACACTGATAGGCGGCACTTATGGGCAATGATAGGTGGCACTGATGGGTGGCGCTGATGGGCACTGATAGGCAGCACTTATGGGCAATGATAGGTGGCACTGATGGGTGGCGCTGATGGGCACTGATAGGCGGCACTTATGGGCAATGATAGGTGGCACTGATGGGTGGCGCTGATGGGCACTGATAGGCAGCACTTATGGGCAATGATAGGTGGCACTTATGGGCAATGATAGGTGGCAATGATAGGCAGCACTGATGGGCACTGATAGGTGGCACTTATGGGCAATGATAGGTGGCAATGATAGGCAGCACTGATAGGTGACACTGATGGGCACTGATGGGCACTGATAGATGGCACTGATGGGTGGCACTGATGGGCACTGATAGGCGGCGCTTATGAGCAATGATAGGTGGCACTGATGGGTGGCACTGAGGAGCAGGAATTGATCTGCACTGAAAGGCAGCACCGATTGCATTACGGATGGGCGCAGATTGGTGTCACTGATGGGCACTGTTGGGGCTGCAGTGACTGCATTAATAATCAGGGCACTGATAAGGTTCTCCTCTCCTTACACTCTGTCAGTGTGAGGCGAGGAGAGCCGACAACCGGCATTTCCATGTCTACATGTGATCAGCTATGATTGGACACAGCTGATCACATGGGTAAAGAGCCGCCATCGGCTCTTTACCAAGATGGGGGTTGTGCCGTATCCCAGTAACACACGAATCTCGCGATCGCCATGCTGCGCACCCCTGCGGGCACACAAGTGCGGTCAGACTGGGCGAGGTCATATGACGTGGTTCGAAAACAATGGAGCATCCCGCCCGCCGTCATTTGTCTATACAGCAGGTGGAAGGTCATTGAAGTGACTCTAAACTCTGGTTCAAAAAAAAAAAATCTACTCAAATATATATTCTTCTTTCCTCTGTTCATTGGGTCTCTGCTTTTCTGTTCGTTCAGTCCTGAGATTTACATAGCTCTGCCACATATCACAACCCTGTCTGTCAGGGGTGGAGACGTGATTTTTCTCTGCTGCAGTTAGCTGACACTTACAGGTTTTGTCCCTCCCCCCAACCCCAGACTTTGATTGGACAGTGAAAGGAGAAGCAGTAGACTGATAAGCTCATTTCTATGTCACTCTGCTCTCTCCTCCTATCAGCAGTGCAACTGATTGGCTCCTGCTTTACCTCCCCCAGTCTGAAAGAGACTAACAGCAAGTCAAACTCCGGTTCTTACTGAGCTAGAGTTGAAAAAAAACACACACTATAATTCATGTATTTAAATATTCTTTTATGAAATGAATTTAGTATGAGAGGCTTGAATCATGCAAATAATATAAACCTATGAGTTCTCTATAAATAATTGGTAATATCGGGGACCTTGGGGGATACACCATGGAACATGACACAATGTGGTTACTACCCAAGGGATAAGGTAGAGCAGTTGGAGTATCACATTTTTTTACATCGGCCTGGATTATTATGTTCTGTCTTTCATATCCGTAATGTTAACCACTTCAGCCCCGGAAGATTTTACCCCCTTCCTGACCAGGCCATTTTTTGCGATTCGGCACTGTGTCGCTTTAGCTGACAATTGCATGGACATGCGATGTGGCTCCCAAACAAAATTGACGTCCTTTTTTTCCCCACAAATAGAGCTTTCTTTTGGTGGTATTTGATCACCTCTGCGGTTTTTATTTTTTGCGCTATAAACAAAAGAATTTTTGAAAAAAAAGCAATATTTTTTCACTTTTTGCTATAATAAATATCCCCCAAAAAATATATAAAAAAACTAATTTCTTCCACTGTTTAGGCGATATGTACTCTTCTACATATTTTTGGTAAAAAAAAATCGCAATAAGCGTATATTTCATGGTTTGCGCAAAAGTTATAGCGTCTACAAAATAGAGGATAGATTTTTTATTTTGTATTATTTATTTTTATTATTATTATTTTTTTTTTTACTAGTAATGGCGGCGATCTGCAATTTTATCGGGACCGCGACATTATGGCGGACACATCGGACACTTTTGACACTATTTTGGGACCACTGACATTTATACAGTGATCAGTGCTACAAATAGCCACTGATTACTGTATAAATGACACTGGCAGGGAAGGAGTTAAACACTAGGGGGCGATCAAGGGGTTGGGTGTGTCCTAGTGAGTGATTCTAACTGTGGGGGGGGGGGGGCGGCTCACTACAACATGACAGAGATCACTGCTCCCGATGGATCTCTGTCATGTTGGGCGGCACCGTGGTGTAGTGGATAGCACTCTCGCCTAGCAGTAAGAAGGGTCACTGGTTCGAATCCCAACCACGACACTACCTGCTTGGAGTTTGCATGTTCTCCCTGTGCCTGCGTGGGTTTCCTCCGGGTACTCCGGTTTCCTCCCACACTCCAAAGACATGCTGGTAGGTTAATTGGATCCTGTCTAAATTGTCCCTAGTATGTATGAATGTGAGTTAGGGACCTTAGATTGTAAGCCCCTTGAGGGTAGGGACTGATGTGAATGTACAATGTATATGTAAAGCGCTGCGTAAATTGACGGCACTATATAAGTACCTGAAATAAATAAATAAAAATAAATGTTGCTAGGCAGAACAGAGAAATGCCTTGTTTACATCTCCCCATTCTGCCTCTCCTCACCGCAATCGCGGGCGAACATCGAGTTTTGTGCGACCTGCAGGCACGCGTGCGCCTGATAGGCGGCAAATTCAAAGGGACGTACAGGTACGCCCATTTGCCTGCCTGTGCCATTCTGCCGACGTACTGTGTGTGGCCATCGGCAAGTGGTTAATCTATCAGGTGCCCATGGTGGTAACTAATGTAGCAGGGTCCCGGGCCTCCAGAGGCCCAATGATGACCTCAAGGGTTAGGGAAAGCTGACATCCTTTCTTGTAGAATGGATTAGCAGGCATGGTGGGTGTAATGCAAGATGAAATGATGGGCGCCAGTCACTTTTTGAATGCGAATAAGAGATTTATTGTCTCTTAACAAGAACTGTGGGAGAGCAGGTTAGGGCCTGGACACCCTTAAGTAGATGCAATGGTAATTAGCAGACTCAGACACTATAGGTGGACAGCTATAGGGGGAAAGGCCTCCAGCAGGATGCCATGTCTGTATAGGTAGGACCGCTGTCTCCTATGGCAACTGAACTTGTAACAGTCACTAACGTTAGTTGTACATAACTCTTGGTAACACAGAACAGTCCTTTACTTATCTCACAGTATCCCACTGTAGGTCTTTACTGACTGAGCTCCCGGGCTCTCACTAGACTTCCAGATTCCAGACATCACCGGATCTCCTGAGCTCTTCCACAGCTAACCCGCTGGGTCTCTGGCTTGGCACTCGCTGGAGCTTTCCCACTTCTTCACCGTCCCCGGCTGGTGAGAAGACTGCTCTGGTACTTGCTTGAGCTTATTCACAGTAGTCTCCGGTAGTAAGATGGATGGTCCCTTAGTGGCAACTGCTTCCACTCTACCTCCGACCACAACTGGTTCCCCATCCAGCTAAACCTTCGCAACTCGATTGGACTCCAATCCTGCAGTCCCAACCCTACGCTGCTTCTCCTGCTCCTGGGTAGGCCTCAGGCAGCCAGGTGTCCCCGGGATAGGCCTCAGGCTTCCGGCCTAGCAACCCGGGGTGACATAACACACGTCCATCCAGACTGCCGTCCAGGTGGCACAGACCCCCGATCCCCTGACTCCACCCAAATAAATAGGCTCTCCCAGCAGGCCAAAGGACTAAAGAAACCCCCACCAATTGGCTGAGACACCCCATCCATTCATGATCTGACCTTGCTAAGCTCGTGTCAATCTAATGTCACCAGCCACAGTACCACCTAGTGACAGAAGAGAAAAGGTGCAGCAATTCCAGAATTGGAGAGGAATCAGTGGATCTTCTAACAATTAACCAGGACAATTACTACCTGGCAAACTAAATGTGTTAGCAACGTGCCTAAACACCAGGGTGCTACACTAAGAATCTTCTTCCTTCCTAGCTGCTGGCTGCCAATGCTGGACAATTTTGTGTGGAGAGCATGCTTACTGGACGCTCCCAGCACAGCGACCGAGCTGTCATCAACACAACAGCTCCCGGCCTCTAGTTATGATGGAGAGCCGAAGGGATGGGCTCCCAATCATGTGATCACTGTGACAGCCAATCACAGTAATCATGGGATTAGGAGGGCCATCTGATCCCCCACCCTCTGTCTTGAATGATAGGTGTGGCAAAGTTCCTCTAAAAGTGGTTGGAGCTTAAAACTTGAACCTGCATACAGAGTGAAGAAGTCAGAAATATATAACATGCATGATGCAAGGGCTTGGGGTGCGTAATGTACATCGTGCAGGGGTCCAGGATAGCTAAAATCCGTAGTGCAGGGGTCCATGGTGGGTAACATGCATAGGGCAGGGCTCTGGGGTGGGCAACATGCATGGGGCAGGGGCCTGGGGTGGGTAACATGCATAGGGCAAGGGTCTGGGGTAGGTAACATACATATTACAGAGATCAGGGGTAAGGTACAGAGTACAGGGGTTTCGGGTGGGTAACGCACAGAGCGCAGGGATCTGGAGTGGGTAACATGCTTAGTGCAGGGATCTGGGATGGGAATGTACAAAGTGCAGGGTTCTGGGGTGGGTATTAGTAAAATCCATAGATCATGGATCTAGGTTGGGTAACATACATAGTGCAGGGGTCTGGGGTGAGAACATACATAGTACAGAGGTCTGGGGTGAGAACGTACATAGTACAGAGGTCTGGGGTGAGAACGTACAAAGTTCTGGGGTCTGGGGTTGGAACGTACATAGTGCAGGGGTCTGGGGTGAGAACCTACATAGTGCAGGGGTCTGGGGTGAGGACGTACATAATGCAGGGGTCTGGGGTGAGAACGTACATAGTGCAGGGGTCTGGGGTGAGAATGTACAAAGTGCAGGGATCAGGGGTGAGAACGTACTTAGTGCAGGGGTCTGGGGTGAGAATATACATAGTGCTCTGGGGTGAGAACGTACATAGTGCAGGGGTCTGGGGTGAGAATTTACATAGTGGTCTGGGGTGAGAAGGTACATAGTGCAGGGGTCTGGGGTGGAGAATATACATAGTGGTCTGGGGTGAGAAGGTACATAGTGCAGGGGTCTGGGGTTGGAACGTACATAGTGCAGGGGTCTGAGGTGAGAACGTACATAATGTAGGGGTCTGGGGTGAGAATGTACATAGTGCAGGGGTCTGGGGTGAGAACGTACTTAGTGCAGGGGTCTGGGGTGAGAATATACATAGTGCTCTGGGGTGAGAACATACATAGTGCAGGGGTCTGGGGTGAGAATTTACATAGTGGTCTGGGGTGAGAAGGTACATAGTGCAGGGGTCTGGGGTTGGAACGTACATAGTGCAGAGGTCTGGGGTGAGAACGTACATAATGCAGGGGTCTGGGGTGAGAACGTACATAGTGCAGGGGTCTGGGGTTGGAACGTACATAGTGCAGGGGTCTGGGGTGAGAACGTACATAGTGCAGGGGTCTGGGGTGAGAACGTACATAGTGCAGGGGTCTGGGGTGAGAACGTACATAGTGCAGGGGTCTGGGGTGAGAACGTACATAGTGCAGGGGTCTGGGGTGAGAACATAAAGTGCAGGGGTCTGGGATGAGAACGTACATAGTGCAGGGGTCTGGGGTGAGAATGTACATAGTGGTCTGGGGTAAGAACGTACTTAGTGCAGGGGTCTGGGGTGAGAATATACATAGTGGTCTGGGGTGAGAATGTACATAGTGGTCTGGGGTAAGAACGTACTTAGTGCAGGGGTCTGGGGTGAGAATGTACATAGTGGTCTGGGGTAAGAACGTACTTAGTGCAGGGGTCTGGGGTGAGAATATACATAGTGGTCTGGGGTGAGAATGTACATAGTGGTCTGGGGTAAGAACGTACTTAGTGCAGGGGTCTGGGGTGAGAATGTACATAGTGCAGGGGTCTGGGGTGAGAATGTACATAGTGCAGGGGTCTGGGGTGAGAACGTACATAGTGCAGGGGTCTGGGGTGAGAACGTACATAGTGCAGGGGTCTGGGGTGGGTAACAATTCTCCTTTAAGGGGGTGTGGCAGGGGGGGGTGTCCTATGCCTACATACATTTTCTAATAGGTGTTCCTAGCTCCCATCTCAAAAAGTTGGGTGGTATGGATGTGTAATGCACAAGGTGTGGGGGTCAGGTCTGTGTAACATACATAGTTTAGGAGTCAGAATTTATATATGGTAATGCAAGCAGGGCTTATATAGGTTTTTTATATGTCTGGTGTAATATCACGGCACTTTCCTGTATCCGGAACGCTGCATGTGCCATGTACAACCTACCATACAAGTGAATGGCTGTTATGTGGCCGTGCTCTTGTAAACGCTTATGCTTCTTAGTGGCGGTGTTCACCCATGCGTGTACCTACAATGTTTTTTCCGAACGCATAAATACGCCAGGGTAAACGGGCGGATGGTACATGGCGCGTGTGGCATGTGGGGCTCCCCAGATGCAGGAAAGTGGAAAATACGCCCGGTATATAAGATGCCTATTAAAGCCCTTTATGTGTGTGAATCCTTCAAGCTCCTTCCTCTAAGCCAGGGTCTCCAAACTGCGGCCCGAGGGCCACATGTGGCCCTTTGCTAGCCTTTATAGGGCCCTTGGGGCACAATTCCTCCCACTGATATGGGGCACAATTCCTCCCACTGATATGGGGCACAATTCCTCCCACTGATATGGGGCACAATTCCTCCCACTGATATGGGGCACAAATCCTCCCACTGATAAGAGGCCCCAATTCCTCCCACTGATATGAGGCACTATTCCTCCCACTGATATGGGGCACAATTCCTCCCACTGATATGAGGCACTATTCCTCCAACTGATATGGGGCACAATTCCTCCCACTGATATGGGGCACAATTCCTCCCACTGATATGGGGCACAATTCCTCCCACTGATATGAGGCACAATTCCTCCCACTGATATGGGGCACAATTCCTCCCACTGATATGGGGCACAATTCCTCCCACTGATATGAGGCACAATTCCTCCCACTGATATGGGGCACAATTCCTCCCACTGATATGGGGCACAATTCCTCCCACTGATATGGGGCACAATTCCTCCCACTGATATGGGGCACAATTCCTCCCACTGATATGGGGCACAATTCCTCCCACTGATATGGGGCACAATTCCTCCCACTGATATGGGGCACAATTCCTCCCACTGATAAGAGGCACAATTCCTCCCACTGATATGGGGCACTATTCCCCCCACTGATATGGGGCACAAATCCTCCCACTGATAAGAGGCACAATTCCTCCCACTGATATGGGGCACTATTCCCCCCACTGATATGGGGCACTATTCCTCCCACTGATATGGGGCACTATTCCTCCCACTGATATGGGGCACTATTCCCCCCACTGATATGGGGCACTATTCCCCCCACTGATATGGGGCACTATTCCTCCCACTGATATGGGGCACTATTCCTCCCACTGATATGGGGCACTATTCCTCCCACTGATATGGGGCACAATTCCTCCCACTGATATGAGGCACTATTCCCCCCCACTGATATGGGGCACTATTCCTCCCACTGACACCAACAATGGGGCACTATATCTTCCACCAATACCAATGATGGGATACTAGTCCTTCTAATAATAGGGGGAATACTCCTCCTCCTATTGACCACCAACCCTGAGGCCATATTTATTGTCACAGATGCCAGGCCCGGGACATTTTCTGCCCCTGCTGGCCACAATCTGGCCCTCCTAAAGTCTGAAGGACAATAATGTGGCCCTTTGTTTGAAAAGTTTGCAGACCCCTGCTGAGCCACCTGATAGGTGATATATGTTTGCTCAGTATATCTGCTCCTCGCAGTCAGGATTATCCATTAAACAGATACAGAGAGCGTGATCCTTTCACCTACAAATCCTCACCTGACTGCTCCCGCCACCCTCCCCATCACCCGACAGGTCACCATGGGGAGGGCTCTGGTATCTATGAAATATTTATCCATTCAGGAAATCATTGCTCTACATAGACAAACATTCACCACGGCTTAACCAGGAGAACGTCTTGTAACTGCGACAAACATCAGAATCATACAATGAACACCCCATGCACTTCCTGTCCAAATGTCAGGAGGAATTGCAAGAAGTATTCAGCAAGTCTCAGTGCAGAAATTAAAGTGATACCAATGGTTCGTCAACAATAGCGTCGCCCTCTGAAGAGTAATCTACTGTGGCTTGCTTTTCAGAGAACATTTGACAGGTGGTGAGGAGGAGTTATGTCATTTTCTGTTTTAACTCCTAAAAGCCTGCACCACTTGCGCCGCAAGTGGTGCAGGCGCGGCTGCAGCGTGGCCCCATTCAGTTGAATGGGTCACGTTTGGTGGGTGGTACTGCCTGCTAAAACAACGGCGTGAATCATTTTTGCTGCACTGCGATGGCCGTAGCGCGTGTACACCCCAGTACAGTTGCCTTTGGAGCTTAGCGGGAGCTGTTTGGGTTCGGTAAAAAAGTAGCTCAACCACGTGTTTTACTGCCACCCAACCGAAAGTGCAAACTAAACCTAAATGATATCCATCCATATTGCCCCAGCATTTGACTTAAGCTATAGACATTTGACTTAAATGTCATTAAGTCATTCTTGTCCTTCCATGTTGTTTGCTCACGTCTGACCTTTTTCTTGTTTGTTTTATCTAAGCCATTATGTATATATTAATAATCACAAAAAGGGGAAATGGTGCTGCTAAAAAAACTGTGGAAAATTGCCTAAGTGTCACCTACTCATGACGAATTGTAAATTGATATGTGACAGTAGGAGATCTATACCTATCTATACCTATGTAGTGTGATGAATCATATACAAAAGCCAATCAATTCAAAAAGGAAATAGAAAACCTTATTCACACCTGAGAAGTTTATGTATCCACCATAAGATTGATGGCTAATAGTATGTCCTAATTGCTATATAAAAATATGTATATACATAGCAGAGTGACCCACTAATACCAAATGAATCAAAAACCAAAACGTATATAGGAACAAATAAATAATGAGAGTGAAAATTCAATTGATAAATGGAAAAACGCTGTGACAAAATACTTATATGTAAGCACCGCAAAAAAAAAATACAAATATGTGTGTAAAAATAAATGTGATAAAAACTCGGTCCATAAGTGAAATAATGTATATGAGAGAAAGGAAGAAAGTCTCTTAATATTAAAAATCCGTATTCCCAAAAAAAGTGACTTGTGCTGGTTTTCAAGTGATGCGACTTTATCTCGACTTCTGTGCAACAAGCAGGGTGACTCCTCGTGCTCCCCCTTAGGTATATGCACTCACCAGAAGCCCTCACCCCTGCAGGGGTAAAGAGCAAGTAGTATATGTGATCTCCAGTCCTGGTGTGCCTGGAACCATATAATGCAGTATCCACATAGAAATCAGAAACGGGCATCCAAAGTGTAAATTCGAAAAAAAAAAACCTTTTATTTGACACAAATAAACATTAAAAAACTTGTGTCAAATAAAACGTTTTTTTCAGATTTACACTATGGATGCCGGTTTCTGATTTCTATGTGGATACAGCATTTTATGCACCTTGTTCAGGAGCGAGAGAACGTATCGGTTCCAGAGACACCAGGACTGGAGATCGTGCTCTTTATCCCTGCAACGGTGAGGGCTTCTGGTGAGTGCATATACCTAAGGGGGAGCACGACTTTCTTCCTTTCTCTCATATACATTATTTCACGTATGGACTGAGTTTTTATCACATTTATTTTTACACACATATTTGTGTTTTTTTATTTGCTGTGTTTACATATAAATATTTTGTCACACAGTTTTTCCATTTATCGATTGAACTTTCACTCTCATTATTTATTTGTTCCTATATACATTTTGGTTTTTGATTCATTTGGTATTAGTGGGTCACTCTGCTATGTATATACATATTTTTATATAGCAATTAGGACATACTATTAGCCATCAATCTTATGGTGGATACTTACACTTCTCAGGTGTGAATAAGGTTTTCTATTTCCTTTTTGATTTGATTGGCTTTTGTATATGATTTTTCACACTACATAGGGACCTTCACATATTTTTCACTGTCCCATATAGATCTCATACTGTCACATCTCAATTTACAATTCGTCATGAGTAGGTGACACTTATGCAATTTTCCACAATTTTTTAGCAGCGCCATTTCCCCTTTTTGTGATCATTTGTTCTTTGGGCACTACCTAGTGGTGTCTTTATTTGGTGAGGCTACAGCTATACTTTTACCTAAGCGCGGAATCCTTTGTTTAATATTATGTATATATTGTTAGTTTTGTCTTTTCATACATTTAATGCGCAACATCCATATATAGGATTGGTGTATATAGTGATGTAAACTTTGCCAGGCTGTGTTCTCAGTTGATGGCCCCGATGATGTTTTTTTTTTTGGGTGGGGGAGGGGGGCAGGTGTGCAGGTCAGCGTGTCTAGGGCCCCTCCACTCTATATATGGGCCAGGTGTTGGTGGCCACTATTGGTGCATGGACTATATTGGTGACTATTTTGGGGGAGGTGGATCTGAGCAGTGTGGGGTCCCCCTCTTCTGTGGGGCCAGCTTCTGTGCACACGGGATGGGCCTTTAGCTGCGTCAATGGGCTATGCCTCATAGGGCATGTTTTACACTCTTGATGTGGGTAGTATGTGCCAATGCTGTCTGCAACGTGATGACGTCACCACTGCTTACTGTGACACAGTTGTGACTGCTTGCGCTGTTGCAGTGCGGGACCAATGGAGGGGATTCCTCTTCCTACCAGCCTTGTCATTATGTGGGCTGGCTCTGGACATTGCGGGATTATGTCACGGTGATGCCATTTGGCACCATCCCTGACATTTTCTGAAACTGGGTCTTAGTGAGCACTCTGCTCCCCCGGCCAATGTCCAGGTGTCCTCGGTCCCACAGCTGGGATTGTTTTCATCAGTTGACTAATAAACATCTATTTCACCATCTATGCATAAGTGAATGACTTAACTAGAAGTCTGGAATATTATCAATACAGCACATTATTGGTTTACTTTTAGTATGTTAATTTTTTTGTAGACACGTTTTTAATACAGCCCCTAATGAAGAGTCCTTAAAATGTGTTGACATGTTTTGACTCCACCCATGATGAAGAGTTCTTGAAACATGTTGAGATATTTCCAGATGTTTTGACTCCATCCCATGATGAAGAGTTCTTGAAACATGTTGGTATTTTTTACAATGTTTTTACTTCAGCCCTTGGGGTGGAGTTCTTAAAACACATTGGGATTTTCCAGATGTTTCTATTCCAGCCCCTGATGAAGAGTTCTTGAAACGTGTTATGATTTTTCAAGCTGGTTTTAAGTCTAGCCTCTGATGAAGAGCTCTTGAAACGTGTTAGGATATTTCCAGATGTTTTTACTCCAGACCCTGATGAAGAGTTCTTGAAATATGTTGGGATTTTTCAAGATGTTTTTAGTTCATCCCCTGATGAAGAGTTCTTGAAACGTGTTGGTGTTTTTCCAGATGTTTTGACTCCAGCCCCTCACAAAGAGTTCTTGAAACATGCTGGGATTTTTCACTATGTTTTGACTCCAGCCCCTGAGGTAGAATTCTTGAAACACGTTGGGATTTTGTAGATGTTTTTACTCCAGCCCCTGATGAACAGTTCTTGAAATGTGTTGGGATTTTTTAAGATGGTTTTTAGTCCAGCCCCTGGTGAAGAGTTCTTGAAATGTGTTGGGATTTTTGTAAGATGTTTTTAGCCCAACCCTGATGAAGAGCTCTTGAAACGTGTTGGGATATTTCCAGATGTTTTTAGCCCAACCTTGATGAAGAGTTCTTGAAATGTGTTGGGATTTTTCAAGATGTTTTTAGTCCAGCCCCTGATGAAGAGTTCTTGAAACGTGTTGGTGTTTTTCCAGATGTTTTGACTCCAGCCCCTCATGAAGAGTTCTTGAAACATGTTGGGATTTTTCACTATGTTTTGACTCCAGCCCCTGAGGTAGAATTCTTGAAACACGTTGGGATTTTGTAGATGTTTTTACTCCAGCCCCTGATGAACAGTTCTTGAAATGTGTTGGGATTTTTTAAGTTGGTTTTTAGTCCAGCCCCTGATGAAGAGTTCTTGAAATGTGTTGGGATTTTTGTAAGATGTTTTTAGCCCAACCCTGATGTAGAGCTCTTGAAACGTGTTGGGATTTTTCAGATGCTTTTACTCCAGCCCCTGATGAAGAGCTCTTGAAACATGTTGGGATTTTTCCAGATGTTTTGACTGCTCCCTGATGAAGAGTTCTTGAAATATTTTAGGAATTTTCCAGATGTTTTTCCTTCAGCCCCTGAGGTAGAGTTCTTGAAACACGTTGGGGTTTTCCAGATGTTTTGACGCCAGCCCCTGATTAAGGGGGCTCTTAAGGGAGTTCTTAAAATGTGTTGGGATTTTTTAAGATGTTTTTAGTCCAGTTCCTGATGAAGAGTTCTTGAAACACCTTGGGATTTTTCCAGATGTTTTTCCTCCATCCCTGATGAAGAGTTCTAGAAATGTGATGGGATTTCTCCAGATGGTTTTACTCCAGCCCTTGATGAAGAGTTCTTGAAAACGCTGGGATTTTTTCAGATGTTTTGACCCCATCCCCTGAGGAAGAGTTCTTGAAATGTGTTGGGGTTTTTCTACATGTTTTTACTCCAGCCCCTGATGAAGAGTTCTTGAAACACATTTTTCCACATGAGCAAGCAATACAACAGTGTTGACTATATAATATGGGAATATGGAAAATGAATATGGGTTTGGTGATTGTACACAAAATTGTATCAGCCAGTGTTTTATGTCTAAATTGTTTTATGACTGATGTAAATACAACGTAAAATACTGTTTGTATGAAATTTTGTCTGCTGAAAGTGCCTTAAAAGTCCTAAACATGTGAACATGCTTGGGACTTTTTATCTTTCAAAAAGTGTTTTCCAGTGCTAAACCTTTCATCCAATTTCTAAATTGCTGCATTTGTAAATTTCAAAAGCCAATATAAAGGAATAGTAATGGTAAAAAAGCATTTGTGGGTTTAAGCAATACTTATTTTGTACAATTCTCCTTTAAGGGGGCGTGGCAGGGGGTGTGCCCTATACCTACATACCTTTGCTAATAGGTGTCCCTAATTCCCATCTCAGAAAGTTGGAAGATATGCACTCACCAATCCAGGGCCAGAACTTGTCTGAGTTGTATGATGCCTGGCGTCATTCAGCCCATTTCCTGTGAGCCCAGAAAATGGGCTCGAAGGAGGATGCAAAAGCGATTGGTGCCATGTCATTACCGCCGATCTGACGACCACCAGAGGAATAAAGAGGACCTGTGATGTCACCAGACACCTGAAAAAATGTTAATAATACTTTTTTTTAAATGTGTTTTTGGTCAAATGAAGAAGAAATGCAAATGGGGTGGATCCTGAGCCCAGAATTGGGCTTTAAATACAAACATAAGTGCATTTTCATATTTTAAACTTACTGCTTTCATTAAATAATACTTGGTGATCCTGCCATGAAGGTCCTTGTTCAGGCACTTCCTGCTCTAGAGTGATATAGCTCTGTCCCTGTCTACCAACTGTTCCCCTGTGTTTGTCACCCTCATAGCTCCCAACTGTCCCTGATTTTGAGGCACTGTCCCTGATTTGGAGCAATGTCCCTCTGTCCCTCTTTCCCCCTCATTTGTCCCTCATTTTGGTGATCTATATAGTTGTATATAAAGTGCACCTTTTTATCTTTCAAAAAGTGTTTCCCAGTGCTAAACCTTTCATCTGATTTCTAAATTGCTGCATTTGTAAATTTTTAAAAGCCAATATAAAGGAATAGTAGTGGTAAAAAAAAGCCCTTATGGATTTAATTAACCTTTTTTTTGGTCAATTCTCCTTTAAGGGGTGTGGCAGGGGGCGTGTCCTAGGCCTACATACATTTTCTAGTAGGTGTCCCTCATTCCCATCTCAAAATGTTGGGAGGTATGCACCCTGTCCTACCCTCACACACTGGAGACTACAAGTGGCCATGCTGATACCCATTACCCAGGCACGTTACACTGTTGTCACCGTGAAAAATGATAAGCAGCAATTGCTGGGGGTGCATGTAGACAGGAAGTGGCTGCAAAGAGGCTGCAGGAGATCACAGAACTGATATGCAACAAAGGATGGAAAACAAGGTGAAAACTGTATCTCAAAGGAAAGGATTGGGACTTTAAATGTATCATAGATTTAGGTACAAAAAGGTAAATGCATCTTAGAAACAGGACTTTAATTGGAAAATCTAATAAGACGATGGTAATAGTGTTACAACATGATTTGATTCATTCATAAAATAAATTCATACAACAATAATAAATAGGGAAAACATGATAGTAAAACTTTGATACAAAAACAAACATTTGAATACATAATAAAAACCCCAAAAGTTTGCATCCAATTAATCTCTACGCGTTTCATGAGAAGACACTTCCTCAGGAGCAGGTTCAATCCCTATATATCTATAAAAAAAATATATATTTTTTTTTTAAAGAGAACGGTTGCAATTTTAAATGAGGCTCATTTAGGTACATTGTTGCTAATATATATATATATATATATATATATATATATATGCAACAATGTATTTAAATGAGCCTCATTTAAAATCCCAACCTTTTTCTTTTATGTGTATGCCATTAAAATAAACATAATAATTGCTTTTGTACTTAATAACATTCCTTTAAGGTTGGAGTTTCTGATGATTTGTAGTCTTAGGAGGAAACAATATCCTATCTGTGCATTTTTTTGAAGGGAAATGAATTCTGCAGGTAAGGTCCT
Source organism: Aquarana catesbeiana (assembly GCF_042186555.1). NCBI lineage: Eukaryota > Metazoa > Chordata > Amphibia > Anura > Ranidae > Aquarana > Aquarana catesbeiana. Next base: position 215,505,077 of record NC_133335.1, read on the forward strand.
TATCATTCATTTATCAAGGCTATAGATACAGGATTAGCCAAGAGTTGCTGAACACCATGTACTCAGCTAAGATACATACTGTACTGTATAAAGGAGCTGTCTTATCTATCAAGAGATTGGTAATTCTAGCAAGCCAGGCCTGAGATTTACACAGCTCTGCCAGACAGCACAGCTAGGTTGGGGACCTTATTTTCTATGCTGCAATAAAGCAGTACAGTTTGGTCACCCCCAGTCTGTGATTGAACAGTGAAGGATCAGTAACACACTCTTTGGGTCAGCTCTCTCCATTCTCCTCCTCTCCTACAGCACACCTGATTGGCCCTTAGTTTTGCCTCTCCCTCTCCCAGTCTGAGTGCTGTTGTACAGAGGATTACAGGAACCTGATAGAAAGACAGATTTATGTATTTGCAGTTAAAATCACAATTTGTTTTATTTTTTTAATGACTACATAACTGTATTAACATGTGTTTTTTTCTTTCTGCCTGGAGCATCATCATATAACTGGTGTTAATCTTTTTTTTTTTTTTAAATATTTGTTTTTTCTTTTTTATTCCTTTTTTTTTTTACAATTTTTTTTTTTGTATACTGTGACCAGAGCAACACAGTGTTACCATAGTAACGCTGTACTATTCTGGGGAGGTGATCAGGATTTATTTTAATTTTTTTTGCACACCATGATTGCTTATAACAGTTAAATCACTGTTATAAACCACCAGTTTTACTGAATGAAATCGATTCATTCAGTGTTTACTATTGTGATTAACTGTGATTGTCCCTGCCTGTACCATGTGATCACTGTGATCACAGAGATCAACACAAAAGTACACAATGAATGGAAGCCATCCATTGTGTACGGTTGTCATGTGATCTGTTGGGACTGGTCCCAGCGATCAGATGGTAAGGGCAGCGGGCCGGTATACTGATCTGTCACCCGGTGTACACAGCAGGTGACAGATCGCGCCACAGCGTGGCCCTTGGGCGTTCTGGGGAGGGCGTCTGTGACAGACTGCCTGGCACCCCACCTCGATACTTCTGCCAAACAGTGCCTTCTGCACTGCAAACTCTTTTACCAGACCAAGAGCTAATACAAGCCCTTTACCCCAAGCATTGTACACAGACAAGATGTTGAGGTACAACCAAAGGAATGACTCTTTATTACAACTCAGACACATAATTTATACCCCACAGGAGGATATTTCCCTCTTGAGGATATTAGCATGACAATGCAAACTTCAAACAGCAATCCAATTAACAGCTAACAACTAACAGTGATCTTAATTAAACAGTAATCTAATTAACAACTAGTCACCTAGACGAGCCTAGGTGACTCAGGTCATTGTCCACCCAGACAGTTCGGCACAAGTTCCCCAGAAAGAAGACCCAGGGCTGTCCAAACCTGTCCACTAGAAAAGTCCTCATAAGACAAAACTCATACAATGTTCCAGCAGTCTAAACAAGTGGAATTCATTTTTCTTCATAGATTTCTTGAGGGATATTGTTGATAAATATTTCTGTCCCAAGTGGCGGAGCTTCTCCAACCCAGTCTGCAGGAGGGCCACCATATTTCTTCTGACCATTAACCGTGTATAAGATTAATATTACTTCTTTCCATCCACTCCAGAAGGGAAGCTTTATTGTCCTTATTCAGAGCGTTAATCCAAGTCTCGCTGTCAGTGTTCATCACATTGTTGTCCATCATTAGAGGATGATCTGCTCTCTCCGTGGGATCAGAAGCTGAACTGAACTCCTTTCCATGCTCTGACTGGGAGAAACAGACAAAATTCCCAGGCTCTTCCATGGGCCATGATCAGTGGGTAGAAGCCTAGTCACCTCCAAAAGCCTCTGTCCCATTTGGGATATATGATGTCCACTCAGAACAAGAGAGCTCTAGCAGTGGTGGCTGGTGCTCCATTTTTTGGGGGGGGGGGGCGCAAACAAACCAACACGCTAACCCCTCCCCCCCATTCGGTTGGTCAGTCCAGTTGGTTGTGTCCCTTGGTCACACAAATCCCCGATTGGCAAAAGACCCCTGTGCTCACCCTTTTTGAAGCCAATTAGAGCCTCAGGCTCTAACCTTGTGCTTCGAAACCTTGTGCACCCCCCCCCCCCCCCCCATTGAATTTCATGCGTCCAGCGCCCTACATGTAGATTAGGGGCTGGGCGAATAGATTAGAGGGGCGGCGCCCTTATGCCCCTAATGGAGCGGCCACCACTGAGCTCTAGCCCAGCTGTCATTTGACTGTAGGCTGGGTGGGAACTGCTTAAAGTGTTTGTTTAGGCACAAGTAGATATCATTGCCAGCCCCTCTTTTTTTTTTTTTAAAAGCCTGTGGCGTGTGAAACACACCCAAAAAACTCCACCCGGTGCCAAAAAAAGTGCACACACATAAAGAGTGAACACAAAAATGGGTGCTACACGGTCCTCCCTAGGAAGGATCTTACCCTGATTCCCTGGGGCGTTAGGCTCCAGACGGGGACAGAGGTACTTCACTTGGGTCCATCTGGCCGAAACCAGACGGACCCCCTTTCTCTGGAAGGTCTGCCGAAACAGACCCACCCAAGTACTCGGTGGGACTTCCCCGAAGAGAGACCCCATGAAAGAGGGCGAACCAAGCCAAAAGGCCTATGTCCACCCCATCCCAAGACTTTCAGGGCAAGTCCGAGGACCCACACCCTACTCATCACACAGTGACAAACGTGTAACACATCAAACAAAAAAATACAAAAAAAAGTGACAAACACGGGTTAAAATAAATAGTGCAATACAATGGCCAGGCCCTTCGGACAGGAATAAAAATTTCCCCTGGTCCTAGCCAAAAGGCTTGGCCCCAGAGACAGGTGTGAAAAAAAGTGTATTAGTGAAGTGACCATGGTGCCATAAATCAATGTGACCCTCACTCACAGTGATTGTCTGGCACCCCTGAACTTCCACTTCAGGGGCACATTCACCACAGGCTTTCGTCACAAACATATTATACTCAGGCATACCACACTGTACATGTCTTTTCTAAAAACGAGGCTTGTAAATACCTATTTAGAGCGATCTTCAGGCCGGTCACTTAACTCGCAGATGCTTTTCAGCTCCGATATATGACTACTGCAGGAGGGACCGAGATCTCCCTCTGACGTCAGCTGGGCAGATCACGTGGCTGCTCAACCCCTTCCGCAGAAGCCCTGTCTCGGAGATGTAAAGAGGTCGCGAGTCATGTGATGGACCTGAAGATAGCTCTAAATAGGTATTTACAAGCCTCGTTTTTAGAAAAGACATGTACAGTGTGGAATGCCTGAGTATCATAGAGGGGCTGGCAGTGACCATTGTAAGTTTTAGATTTCTACTAATAACGGCGGGGGGGGGGGCGTAGACAGAGACACACAACATGGAGCTGACAGGCAGGGAGGAGGGGGTGAGGGGGAGAGAGGAAAGCTGAGTGCAGGGCTGCGAGTGCAGGGCTGCTCAGCAGCCCTGATTATCGTGGTCAGTGCAGAGAGGAGGATACAGGAAGTAGCAGGTTAAACCAAGCACTGTGCTGTTTTATCCGCTTTAACCGCTTCAGCCCTGGAAGATTTTACCCTCTTCCTAACCAGAGCACTTTTTGCGATACGGCACTGCGTCGCTTTAACTGATAATTGCGCGGTCGTGCAAAGTTGCACCCAAACAAAATTGACGTCCTTTTTTTCCCACAAATAGAGCTTTCTTTTGGTGGTATTTGATCACCTCTGCGGTTTTTATTTTTTGCGATATAAACAAAAAAAGAGCGACAATTTTGAAAAAAAACGCATTATTTTTTACTTTTTGCTAAAATAAATATCCCCCAAAAATGTATAAAAAAATTATTTTTTTCCTCAGTTTAGGTCGATATGTATTCTTCTACATATTTTTGGTAAAAAAAAATCGCAATAAGGGTATATTGATTGGTTTGTGCAAAAGTTATAGCGTCTACAAAATAGGGCATAGTTTTATGGCATTTTTATTATTAATTTGTTTTTTTTAATTAGTAATGGCGGCGATCTGTGATTTTTATCGGGACTGCGACATTATGGCGGACACATCGGACAATTTTGACACATTTTTGGGATCATTGGCATTAATACAGTGATCAATGCTAAAAAAAAAAGGAGTGATTACTGTAAAAATGTCACTGGCAGGGAAGGGGTTAGCACTAGGGGACGATCAAAGGGGTACCTGTGTTCCCTAGTGTGTGTTCTAACTGAAGGGGGGAGGGGACTGTGCAGGGGAGATGACAGATCGCTGTTCATACTCTGTATGAACAGACGATCTGTCTCTTCTCCCCTCAGAGAACTGGAAACTGTGTGTTTACACACACAGATCCCGGTTCTCGGTGTGCCCCGAGCGATCACGGGAGCCCGGCGGTGATCACAGATCCCGGTTCTCCGCGTGTCAGCGGCGATCCATGACCGCCGGGCACTTGCATCAGCTCGGGTGGCGAGAGGGGGGCGCGCGCGCGTACCTCCGGTGGCGCGTGCCCCTAGCGGCCACAGGGCGAAGCATCGTTACAGAACATCGTTTCGCCCAGCCGTGCCATTCTGCCGCAGTACAACTGTGGCGGCCGGTCGGCAAGTGGTAAGGGACCAGGATATCTTTTTTTTTTTGGTTAACAAACACTTTAAAGAATATGTAAACCCTAACATTGAACCTTCCACTCAAAGAGCGGGCAGTGCTTGAACCAGTAAACACATGGGTCTAAATTGTCATTAGATCAGATTTGGATGTAGGGTTTTTCAGAAGAAATGTTTTGACACCTACTTGCATTTTTGCTAATGTGCAAGGTGCAAACTGCAGCCACTTACAGGGGTTGATTTACTAAAGACAAATAGACTGTGCACTTTTGCAAGTGCAGTTGCAAAGGGCATTTGCTCCAGAGGTTAGTAAATGAGGGGAAGCTCTGACGACTTCCATCATCCAATCATATACAAGCAAACGCTGCTGTTTATTTTATTTTTTTTCCTTGCATGTGATTGGGTGTTCTTTGCAAAGTGAAGCTTCCTTTCATTTTACTGAAGCAGCTGCCCTTGCAAAGTACACTGTCTATTTGCCTTTCGTAAATCAACCCCATGGTCTGTTCTATAGCTTTAATGCAAATTTTCATGCTTAGCTATATCTTTAATCAAAAGACTATACAACACAATGCTTGCTTCATAAAGTAGACTGGTGGGATCCTTTTATAATCCTATAATTAAGGGTTATTTTCCGAAAACAACAATGTACAATCTTGTCATTTGAGCAGACTGCATTCTTACGGTTTGTATAAACCCTCTTTTATATCACATTTCTTCATCACAGCTAGGCTTGTTCTGTTCGCACAGGTGGCCCAATAGATGTATGTAATGAAAACGCCTAGCTATGGTCTTTAACCACTTCAGCCCTGGAAGATTTTACCCCCTTCCTGACCAGAGCACTTTTTGCTATTCGGCACTGCGTCGCATTAGCTGACAATTGCGCGGTCGTGCGACGTTGTACCCAAACAAAATTGACAGTTTTTTTTTTCCCCACAAATAGAGCTTTCTTTTGGTGGTATTTGATCACCTCTGCGGTTTTAATTTTTTGCGCTTTAAACAAATAAAGAGCGTCAATTTTGAAAAATAAGCAATATTTTTTACTTTTTGCTATAATAAATATCCCCCAAAAATATATTAAAAAAACAAATTTTTTCCTCAGTTTAGGCCGATATGTATTCTTCTACATATTTTTGGTAAAAAAAAAAAAAAATCGCAATAAGCTTATATTGATTGGTTTGCGCAAAAGTTATAGCGTCTACAAAATAGGGAATAGTTTTATGGCATTTTTATTATTTTTTTTTTTTTACTAGTAATGGCGGCGGTCTGCGATTTTTATTGTGACTGCGACATTATGGCGGACACATCGGACACTTTTGACACTATTTTGGGACCATTGTCATTTATACAGCGATCAGTGCTATAAAAATGCACTGATTACTGTGTAAATGACACTGGCAGGGAAGGGGTTAAACACTAGGTGGCGATCAAGGGGTTCAGTGTGTCCTAGGGAGTGATTCTAACTGTGGGGGGGATGGGCTACCACTGACATGACAGTGATCACTGCTCTCGATGACCAGGAGCAGTAGATCTCTGTCATGTCACTAGGCAGAACGGGGAAATGCCTTGTTTACATAGGCATCTCCCCATTCTGCGGCTCCGTGACACGATCGCGGGACACCGGTGGACATGGAGTCCACAGGACCCGCGGGCATGGTCACGTTGTACGTGGCGGGTGTGCGCGCCCGCTAGCCCCGCCAATTAAAGGGGACGTACAGGTACATCCATTTGCCCACCGCTGCCATTGTGCCGACGTATATTGGCGTGCAGCGGTCGGCAAGTGGTTAAATGAAAAAACCATGACTAGACATATACCAGCGGTATATAATTCCAGTAACACCCAACCTTTCCGGGGCCGTGTAAAGAAAAGCCACTGCTTCTTCACTCCTCTCAGAGGATTCCTATTAGCCAGGTGACTTGGCAACGTGCAGCTGCTCATGTTTTTACTCACAGCTCTGCACATTAGACATGTGCGATTAGTTTCGTACGGATCCGAAATACTAATTTTTATGCATACGAATTTTGTACGAATTTGAAGAAAATTTCGTTTACAAACTTCAGATCCGAATTCCGTTACAACAGAGTCGGACAAAATAAGAATGTTCGTTAATTACGATTATCCATTATGATGAGGTTAAAAACCCCAGGAAGTCAGCACAGCACAGGGATGGTGGGAGCCCCTCATAACGAATATTCGTAATTGTTACGAAAATTTAATGAACCTAGCGAAAATTCGCATTTCGTACGAATCCAAACTGAATTTCGGACAGGAATTACGAAATACTAATTAATTCTAATACGAAACGGAACGGAATGAAACAAATTTATTGACGGCGCACATGTCTACTGCACATAGAGTCGTGGCTAGGCATGCGCATGTGCCCAGGAGTGTGTTATCAGCAACCATGAATCAGACCGAGACTGAAGTATAGTTAAATCACACTTGTTTATTATTAATAATAATAATAATAATAATAATAATGTAAGCGTAGTCAAAACAAGCCAGAGTTCAGTAAGAGCCCTTTCACACTTGGGCGAGGGGTGGCGTCGGCGGTAAAACGCCGCTATTATTAGCGGCATTTTACCGTCAGTATGCGGCCGCTACCGGGGCGGTTTTACCCCCCACTAGCGGCCGAGAAAGGGTTAAATACCACCGCAAAGCGCCTCTGCAGAGGCGCATTGCCGGCGGTATAGCCTGCGCCGTCCCATTGATTTGGGCAGGAGCGGTAAAGGAGCGGTATACACTCCGCTCCTTCACCGCTCCGAAGATGCTGCTAGCAGGACTTTTTTTACCGTCCTGCCAGCGCACCGCTCCAGTGTGAAAGCCCTCGGGGCTTTCACACTGGGGACACAGCAGCGGCACTTTCGGGTCGGTTTGCAGGCGCTATTATTAGCGCAATAGTGCCTGCAAACCGCCCCAGTGTGAAAGGGCTCTAACTGGATCGGGTAGTCAGCCAAGCAAATGTCAGAGAGCCAGTAGTAGTACAGCAAGCAGGATCAGGAGCCAGAAGGGACGTCAGCCGAGCAAGTCTTCAACAGGAACGCAGGAGAAAGTCTCTGTGATGTTGGCAAAGGCAGAGATCAAGTGAGCTGGACAACTTTAAGTAGGTGGGACTGACAAGCAGAATCAACAACAGCTGGTTAACTGTGGAGAGAGATGAGAGCTGGCAATTAGCCGACAGCTGAGCGGCCAGCTCAGAGAAGGAAGGGCAGAGCCCAGCCCTGACATGTGTGTGTTCTGCACATTGATGCGTGTGTATGCCCACAGTCATTAGTGGCACCGGACGGCCTTTTTAAAGGGATGAATATAGTAGAAAACCCCTATTGTAATTCTCTGAGGTGGTGAGCAGTCGGTGCACTGGCTTGTAGTGTCCTCCTAGCACCCGAGCAAGGATACAGGTAAAAGAAAGCCGGTGTCTTGCCGAGAAAGTTCCCTCGGCGGATAAGTTCCCCCCCTGTACTGCGCAGGCGCAGCGCCTGCGCAGTACGAACTACTATCAGCTGCCGGAGATAGCCGAAGCTCAAACACTTCAATCAGCTGTACATGGCGCCTGCGCCCTGGGTCCAGGTTCCTTCCCCATCATCCAAGTGGACCTAGAGGGGGAATCTAAAAGAGCCGAGCGAAGCGAGCCCGCGAGGGGCCCTCTTACAGGCACCGTGTACAGCTGATTTTCAGCTATTCTGCTTTGGCTATTTCCGCCAGATCCTACTAGTAGAGGGGGGAACTTAACTGCCGAGCGGAACTTTCTCAGTAGAACACCGGCAACTTGAAATTCCGCAATACATGAGTTTATGAATCCAGGTGTAGTACAAAATAATAGAGGGCTTACGCGTTTCGGCATGTAGCCTTAATCATAACTCTTGCGGAAGACCAAGCTGTCGGCTTTCGTTTACCTATAGTATATACACTATATTACCAAAAGTATTGGGACGCCTGCCTATACACGCACATGAACTTTAATGGCATCCCAGTCTTGGTCCGTAGGGTCCAATATTGAGTTGGCCCACCTTTTGCAGCTATAACAGCTTCAACTCTTCTGGGAAGGCTGTCCACAAGGTTTAGGAGTGTGTCTATGGGAATGTTTAACCATTCTTCCAGAAGCCCATTTGTGAGGTCAGTCACTGATGTTGGATGAGAAGGCCTGGCTCGCAGTCTCCGCTCAAATTCATCCCAAAGGTGTTCTATCGGGTTGAGGTCAGGACTCTGTGCAGGGCAGTCAAGTTCCTCCACCCCAAACTCACTCATCCGTGTCTTTATAGACCTTGCTTTGTGCACTGGTGCGCAGTCATGTTGGAACAGGAAGGGGCCATCCCTAAACTGTGGAAGTGTCCAGAATGTCTTGGTATGTTGACGCCTTAAGAGTTCCCTTCACTGGAAAGAAGGGGCCCCTGAAAAACAACCCCACACCATAATCCCCCCTCCACCAAATGATTTGGACCAGTACAGAAAGCAAGGTCCATAATGATATGGGTGAGCGAGTTTGGGGTGGAGGAACTTGACTGGCCTGCACAGAGTCCTGACCTCAACCCGATAGAACACCTTTGGGATGAATTAGAGCGGAGACTGCAAGCCAGGCCTTCTCGTCCACATCAGTGCCTGACCTCACAAATGCACTTCTGGAAGAATGGTCAAATATGTGTACTCCTGTTCCTGTCTGCTGGGATCAGTGGTGGACTCTGCCATCCTGACCCTGTAGCCCTATAGGAGCTGCCCTTTAATCTTTGCTGGGTTCCCTTGTGGTTCTGCTGATCCCTCAGCTGACACTTCTGGCCACATGCTTTGCTGGATCTTCCTGGGTAGCATCTCCAGTCCGAGTTTCTGCAAGCAACGTCTTCCGACACTTGCATTCCTCCTGTCTGGTGGCACTATCTGTTCCACTTCCCACGGTGCTTGCCCAGGAGATACAAGAGAGCTCACCCCCACCATTTTAGTCTGCTGTTAGGTACTTGACAACTCACTAATCGAATACTTGCTACTCCCAGGGGCCGCTATGGTTCCTCTAGTACAGAGATGGCGAACCTTGGCACCCCAGATGTTTTGGAATTACATTTCCCATGTAGCTCATGCACTCTGCAATGTAGTTGAGCATCATGGGAAATGTAGTTCCAAAACATCTGGGGTGCCAAGGTTCGCCATCACTGCTCTAGTACATCACATAGCAGTGACATGGTAGTCGAAGGGGGGAACCGTGTTCCACAGTGGGGGGGCACAGACATTTGAGACTCCCAGAAGTTCTGAATTCTAAAGGGTCTGATGGAGCCTGGGAAGGGGGGGGGGGGTGACAGTTACTTTAACACAAATGGAACCTTTGATACAGGATTCCCAGAGCACTATGGTGTTCTAAAGAGAAAGAACAACAGAAATTGTTCCCATTCAGGCTGACACACCATCTCTTATTAAGCACAGAAGGTGCTATACAGAAGGAGAAGAGAGGTAAGAAGAGCAGTCACTGCTCTGACTCTTTCATGTGTGTGTGTACATTTCAGTTAGAGCTATTGAGCTATGTAAACAACAGGATTTTTAAAACAGGAAGTAAGGGGATCCTGGAAATTGTGAAAAAAAAGGTGTAAAACTCACCCTTTAGCTGGATATGAGAATACTAAATATCATTGTGCATAATTTTTATGTTTACCTTGCCTAAAAAAAAGTCAGCCTAATGGTTTAACAGTGTGGCCTTTTTTGGTGTACTTTTAAATATTATTATTATACGGGATTTATATAGCGCCAGCAGTTTACGCAGCACTTTACAATATAAAAAGGAGACAATACAGTTACAATACAATAAAATACAAGAGGATTAAGAGCGCCCTGCTCAGAGGAGCTTGCAATCTAATAGGGTGAGGCAGGTGGTACAAAAGGTTGTAACTGTGGGGAATGAGCTGGTGGAAGTGGAAGGAGATTAGTTGGAGACGTGATAGGCTTTCCTGAAGAGATGAGTTTTCAGGGATCGCCTGAAGGTAGCAAGAGTAGTTATAGCCGGACCAGTGGAGGTAGCGAGTTCCAGAGGATGGGAGAGGCTCTGGAGAAATCCTGGAGACGAGCATGGGCGGAGGAGACGAGAGAGCTTGAGAGTAGGAGGTCTTGAGAAGAGCGGAGAGGACAGTTTGGGTGATATTTGGAGACAAGATCGGTGATGTAGCTTGGGGCAGAGTTGTGAATGGCTTTGGATGTTGTGGTTAGTATTTTGAATTTAATTCGCTGGGTGATTGGGAGCCAGTGTAGGGATTGGTGTAGAGGCGTGGCAGACACTGAGCGTTTGGTAAGGTGGATAAGTCTGGCAGCAGCATTCATGATAGACTGAAGAGGGGATAGCCTATGGAGAGACAGGCCAATGAGAAGGAAGTTGCAATAGTCAAGGCGAGAGATAACGAGAGAGTGATTGAGGAGCTTGGTGGGTTCATTTGTTAAAAAGGGGCGAATTTTAGAGATGTTAGGGAGGTGAAGTCTACAAAATATGATGATGGCTCATTAATATGACCAATTGCACAGGATATGGGAAGATGCTTACTGAAGACGTTATCACGAAACGTACGTCGGAGCAGTACCTGGTCATGTTACCCTACGCCATATCCGGTTCCTTTGGTTGTTGCTATCATTGGGTGGAATGCACGCCGACCATGGAGGTGGTCGCGGCATCCAAACACACCCCCACTACCAATGAGCGAGCACCCCCTAGTGCCGGGTAGGCACCAGTACATGTAAGCGGCCATTTGGCTGTGTTTTTATGCTTTTAATTTTTTCTTATTAAACTGTATTACGCTATGGACATATCTATTGTCTTTCATATATCCCATGTCTATTAATCCGGGGAGGAAGTTCTTATCAATCGATCTCCAGTCTCCATATGTGAGCAGGCACAATAATGCACAAGCGCTTTATGACTTTCTTTTTAATTAAAGAAGTAAATTGTATCTGGTAAGCAGATTCATACACTCAGCACTGTGGGGTGTCGTTTTGCTTGGTGAAGGAATTCCCACTATCTACATAGAAGATTATATGCACTTAGAAGATCACTTTGTCTACAATAGAATTTGCTGTGCTCTTCAAAATTGGGACTTTTTATCTACCACTATTGTTCATCTTTGTGATTGTTTGATATATATATATATATATATATATATATATATATATATATATATGTGTTTTATACTTGTTTTTTTTTATTTTAATACCTTCACCACATGGTGTTCACTATACATATTTTTTTAAATTACGCCAAATGCACTAATCATTTTTTTTTCCACTATTGTCATTATCACTAGTCAATACACCAGCGCCCTCTATCTATCACCAGCCACAATTGGCTGAGATAACAGCAAATGAGGGGAGAGAGGGGGAGAGTGGCGGCTCTATGTGTCTTATGGACACATAGAGTCAGGCTTGGGAGCGAGCACGCACCGGTACTCCCATAGCAAGCAGCTTGCTATTGGGGGGCACTGGTCAAGGGGGTGGAGCCAGGAGCACTGGTGAGGGACCCAAGATGAGGAGGATCGGGGCTGCTCTGTGCAAAACACAGAGCAGGTAAGTATAACATGTTTCTTATTAAAAAAAAAAAATCTGAATCTTTATTGTCACTTTAAGGCATGTGTACACCATGTACACTTGCACTACAACTGTTTTCAGTTAACTCTCGGTTCCCCCTGACAATGTGCACCTTATCAGTAATCTGTATTTAGGAGGGACATGCTGAGCCTTGTCCACATCCACCTGCCCGTGTTTTTCACTACCATTCCCCCGTAGCTGAGTGGGCCCCGCCGTGCACTCTGCGCAGGCTCCACACATGCACGATAGGCTACTGTAAAACTTCCGTTACCCTAGGTAGCCACTTGTGTCTTCACACTACTCCACCCCACATCGATGTCTAAATACCCCAATGTGATTAAGATCCACTCGGTGGACTATGTGTACCGGTTACATACCTCCTAACATTTTGAGATGGGAATGAGGGACACCTACTAGAAAATGTATGTAGGCATAGGACACACCCCCTGCCACAACCCCTTAAAGGAGAATTAACCCCCCAAAAAAGGTTAATTAAATCCACAAGTGCTTTTTTTTACTACTGCTATTCCTTAAGGCTCCATTCACACTAGCGCGTTTTTTGATGCATTTTGCATTTTGCAGAAATGCACGGGAATTTTTTAACATGGGTTCCTATGGAACATGTTCACATCAATGCCTTTTTGTTTCTCTGCATTTTTGGAAAGGGTCAGGGACTTTTTTTTCATGCAAAATGCAGCGTTTTGCATGTAATAGAATTCAATGGACAAGCATCAAAAACGCAAGTGCACCGTTCTTTATGCGTTTTAGCCGTTTGTTTTTTTTTGTTTTTTTGCTTTTTTTAAGACTGTAAAAAAAAACTGTAAAAAAAAAAAAAAAAAAAAAACGCTAAACGCAAATCGCTGCAAAAACGCTGTAAAAACGCTGCTCAAAAACGTGGCAAGCATGAAAAAAAAACTCCAAAAACGCTCAAAAGCAACATGCATAGGTGTGAATTCACACCTATGCATGTTGCTTTTGAGCGTTTTTGGAGTTTTTTTTTTTCATGCTTGCCACGTTTTTGAGCAGCGTTTTTACAGCGTTTTTGCGGCGTTTTGCGTTTTTTTTTTTTTTTTTTACAGCTTTTTTTTTTACTGTATACAGTCAAAAAAAAAATTAAACATAAAAAAAAAAAAAAAAACAGCAAAAACGCATCAAAAACGCATCAAAAACGCTGTAAAAACGCTGCAAAAACGGTGCACTTGCGTTTTTGATGCTTGTCCATTGAATGCCATTACATGCAAAACGCTGCATTTTGCATGAAAAAAAGTCCCTGACCCTTTCCAAAAATGCAGAGATACAAAAAGGCATTGATGTGAACATGTTCCATAGGAACCCATGTTAAAAAATTCCCATGCAGTTCTGCAAAATGCAAAATGCATCAAAAAACGCGCTAGTGTGAATGGAGCCTTATATTGGCTTTTAAAATGTACAAATGCAGCAATTTAGAAATTGGATGAAATGTTTAGCACTGGGAAAGACTTTTTGAAAGTGCATTTTATATACAACTTTATAGATCAGACCAAAATGAGGGACAAATGAGGAGGAATGAGGGACAGAGGGACATTGCTCCAAATCAGGGACAGTCCCTCAAAATCAGGGACAGTTGGGAGCTATGCGGTTACATGCCTTACAACGCTTCCAGTAACTTCAGACCAGGGAAGGACAACATTTTAAATGCTTTACTTAGAAAAGTGTAAAGGCAAATACAGAGTTTAACATTCAAAGGTGTACTTCTTTCCTAACTCTGACAGGCTGTGCACTGCCCGGGCATACCTGTAAAGGTAGTGATCTTGTAGCAGAGAGTCACCAGGGGCGGATCTTTAGGGTTGCCACCTTTTCTTCAAATCAAACCCGAACACTTTAGCGGCGCACAGCATATTTTTTTTAATATTATAAACTATATATATATTTTGCTATTAAATAACATTTGTAATCATATGGCGATAATAACAAGAGTCCCCCTTTACATCAGAATCCACAGAGTTCCCCTTTTACATCTGAATCCACAGAGTTCCCTTTCACTGAAAAGGGGGGAATCTACAGACTCTGATGTAAGGGAGAACTCTGGAGACTCTAAGGGATGCTCTGGAAACCCTGATTTAAGGGGGAACACTGAGCACTCTGATTTACGGAGAGGACTCTGATGTAAGGGGAAACACTGTGGCCTCTGGTGTAAAGGGGAACTCTGATGTAAGGGGTGCTCTGAGAACAATGATTTACCTTAGTGTACTCACTCAGAGGCAGTAGAGAGAAGGGGGAGACTTCAGTCACAGACAGGGATGGATGGTGAGCTCACTCACCCATTGGCAGTCAGCACCTCTCATTCAGATGTATCTGAGGCTGCTAAACTTCCAATTTCCGCCCCCCACTATCCTTTTGTGAGGCACAGCGCCGGGGATTGGAGTGTGGGCAGACACAGAGGGGTAGGGGCAGGAGGAAGAGGTGCAGATTGAGCCCTCTCTCCTCTCCCGTCAGTGTGGGAGGCAGGGGGTGGGGAAATTGTTAGTATTGTTAGTGCTGGCTTTGGGCGGTGTGAAAAAGAGTATAACAGACACTCTCAACTTAGCCAACTGCAGCCAGCAAACCTGCTGGGAAACCATAGTCCAGTCTGAATAATGTGTACGGGTTTCAGGCAGTCTGAAACCCGGACGCATGATTCCAAACCCGAACTGTCTGGGTGAACCCCGGACAGAAGGCAACCTTACAGATCCCCCCCCCCTCCCCCAAGAAAATAGTGACAGGCCAGCGGGGGAGAGGGCAGGTCAGTCAGCAGGTGGGCAGGCCAGTCAGCAGATTAGCGAGCAGAGTGATGACATCATCTCTCACTGCCGGCTCTGCATCACCGGCAAAGTTCTGCCCTCACTGTGCAGCCGATAGATTACATCATCTCTCTGCTGCCTGCCTTCACTCTGGGACACAGCAAGTGACAATCCGCATCTTGTGGCAGGCAAGCGACAATCCGCAACTTGTGGTAGGTGACAATCCGCAAATTGTGGTAGTTGACAATCCGCAACTTGTGGTAGGTGACAATCCGCAAATTGTGGTAGTTGACAATCCGCAACTTGTGGTAGGTGACAATCCGCAACTTGTGGTAGTTGACAATCCGCAACTTGTGGTAGGTGACGTGGCAAGCAACAACCCGCATCTGGTGGCAGGCGACGTGGAAATTCGCATCTGAAGGCAGGTGACGTGGCAAGTGACAATCTGCACCTGGTGGCAAGTAACATGGCAAGTGACATGCTGCAACTGGTGGCAGGTGACGTAGTAAGTGACACACTCGGGGCTTCCACTGATTCTGAATTATGGTAAATTGAACTATTTAATTTTATATAAGAGTGTAATAATAGAAATAATGTGCTTCAATCATCCTGACAACATATCAACCATGGTGCCGTGATGATTAAAACACCAGCCATTGCCCCGATAAATTGCCTGCAAAAAAACATATTTTCTGGCAGTGCCCCTCCCGAGACTAGACTCTGGATCCGCCCCTGCGGATGAGTGACATCCTTCTGCTCTTCGTGGGTATTGTTCTCCGTCTCATTCCCTTACGGGCAACAGACCTGATATGGGCCCTGGACCTCTTGGCTCTCTACTGAGGACTTCTTGTTGCCTCTCTCTCAGGGGTGAACCTCAAAGGCTCCTGACTGGATCTCTCTGAGGCTTATCATTGGATCGCTCTCTCAGAGGCGAACCTCAGGGGGGGGGCTCCTCCTACTGGACCACTGTCCCATATTTATATATCACAGGATTAGTGGGCTGGACCCAGAGAAGAACCCGTCAAAAGACCAAAGAACCGGGAAAGGCATTAACTCCTACCCTCCCAGCCAAGACAGCGCCTAACTGGTTATTTTAACCTGCTTACAAGCTAATGACCATAGTAAATTAGGCACTGTATGTCTGCTAGTGAATCAGGGAATCACCTTATATGTTACTAGGTTAAACTGCCCTAACCAAATTTTGCCCTTGACTGTTGGGTTGTTGACCTTTCAAAAGGTTGTGCAAAATGTGCACTTACATCAGACACTTAAAATGTTGCCATGCATTGTTGTGTTTCTTTTTTGAAGTACAATCGATATTTCCAAAAGAATGCTGAGTAATGCTTTCTTCTGACCAATCTATTGCAGGGATTTGATTTGTGAAATACCAGTATCTGGCTAGACGGTTGTACAGGCACAGCATTATAAAAGCTACAAATTAGTTAGAATAGCCCTCTTAAGTTGGACCTCTTTTGAATATTGGGGAAAAAAATTAAACAAAATTGTCTATGGTTTCTAATAGCAGAGCTGTTCTGATCTCTAACTTGATGCTACAAAAATGACGGTATACCTCTATTCTCCCTTTTTCATAGCCTCTTTGGCACTTACAGGGCCCATCAGCTTTCCGTTTATATTAGATATGGCAACTTTGTAGCTGCAGGAGGAGATTTTTTTTTTTCTTTTGAGGAGGTCTTGGAGGGTCCAGTGGCTCCAGAAGGAGGTCTTTGGCTATCTGGTGGCCTCATGGGGTAAAATCAGGGGTCTCTGGCTTCCAGTGTCTATCTTCTTGGTCTGGTGACATGACAAGGTAGCCTTTGGTTGTACAGTGACTGAATAACGAGGTCTACAAAAAACTTTACAACAGGAGTATGATTTGGTGATCAAGTAGCTGGTTTGAAAGTTTTTTTTCATGGTGTGGTGACTAAAGGAGAGCTCTTGGTGGACTTGTAGCTACAAGAAAAGTGGTATTTGGGTGGTACAAAGGCTGCAGGATGAGGTTTTCTGTGGTCTGGTGGCTCCAGGAGGTCTTTGCTCATTCTCTGGTAGGAGGAGGTCTTCAGTAGGCTGGTGGTTTCAGTAGAAGATCTTTAATGGTCTAATGACTGAATGAAGGGATGGAGTGGCTGAGGAATAATCTGTTGGTGTGGTCTGGTGGCTGCAGAAGGTAGTCTTTGGTAGTCTGGTGGCTGCAGGAATTAGTATGTAGTGGTTCAATAACTGCAGTTAACAGAACACTGAAGACCTTTTCCACCAGACCACCAAAGACCTTTGTCTGGTGACTGCCAGAAGAGGTTTTTGGTGGGCTGTTGTCTTCAGAAGGGGGTCCTTGGTGGTCTGCTTGAAGTTGGTTCAGACAGTCTTGATGGTCTAGTTCTTCTGAAGGTCTTTCATGGCCTGGTAGCTTTAAAAGAAGCTATGAGGTTGATTTGCTAAAACTGGACATTGCTAAATCTGGTGCAGCTGTGCATGGTAGCCAATTAGCTTCTAACTTCAGCTTGTTCAATTCAGCTTTAACAAAAAACAGGGAGCTGGTTTCTATGCAGAGCTGCATCAGACTTTGCACTCTTGAGTTTTAGTAAATCAACCCCAGGCTATGTGTGACTACAAGTAGATGGTTCAACTTGGTCTTGTGGCACACTAAAGGACAGTATAATGCCGCGTACACACGATCGGTTTTCTAGTCGGAAAAAGATATGATGGCTTTTCCGACAGGATTCCGCTCAAGTTTGCCTTGCATACACGCGGTCACGCAAAAGTTCGCTGAAATTACGACCGTCAAGAACGCGGTGACGTACAACACTAAGATGAGCCAAGAAAAAGACAATCAATGCTTCCGAGCATGCGTCGAATTGTTTCTGAGCATGCGCAGGGATTTTGCACGTTTTCCGATGGAGCATACACACGGTCGCATTTATCGACGAAAAACTCTCATCGGTCTTTTGCGGGCCGAAATTCCGACCTTGTGTACGCGGCATAAGAGTATTTCTAGCACTGGGTTGTGTACTTTTCATTACAGAAGCATTAGGACTGTTGCCCGTTTGTTGGGAAGAGGATGAAGATAGAAGACAGAGGAAGGAAGGGTGTGAGCAAGAGCCTGTCCACTGGCCCGTGTCTTGATCACAAACTGTGTGATAATAAACAGATTCTAGCAAAGAGTCTGGTATTGACAATTGGGCTGTAATGTGATTAGGCAAGGCTGGGCCTTGTCTAGAGTTTCCACATGGGGTAATGTTTTGGTTGCACTCTTATACTAGTGGGAACTCTGGGGAGCCCCATGCAATAGATTACGACAAGGCCACGCTTATCACCTCAAGCCAAAGCTGCTGTACAGAGAGGGCTAATGGCAGTAAGAGGTTATCTCTGTGTGTCCTGCTATGTTACAGATCCAGAAAGCAATAACTTAATAGGAAGGTAGGAGTAATGTCTAACATCAAAACATACAAAAAAAATTGAAAACAATTATACAATAGTGCAAAAGATAAATCCAATATCTCATAAAGTGAAAAAATAAAGTACGTAGTCCAACAAGTGCAATAAGTCTCTAATATAAAAAGAGCAAATCTTCATATAACAGTTCATGCAAAAAAAATATAAAGTACATGTGCAAAAAGTAATGTTTGATCGTTTTCAAATTCCTCCAATCATCAACACAATCTGTGGTGCGCCACACAATTCCCCCAGCCTCTCATCTCTAGTAAAGACCCCTCTACGGGTCAAATCAAGCCTGCAATCTGGAAACGGATGCAATACAGCAATCGATCGACCTCCAACGATCACTTTATGAGATATTGGATTTGTCTTTTGCACTATTACATAATTGTTTCTAATTTTTTTGTATGTTTTGATGTTATATTGAAGAATTTTCAGGAGGTACACGTCTATGGTCGCATTAGTCATATGAGTTAGTTTATTTGTTCTAATTTTATTTTTCTACACTCTAGTTAGCGTCACATACTTCTTATATATATTATATATATATATATATATATATATATATATATATATATATATATCATTATTTCTGTGTAGGAACACTTTCATGTGTTGGCGGCTTCTCATATTCTTTAATTTACTTTATTTATTACACTTTGGTTTTGCGCATCAGTTTCCCCCTCCTTTTTAGGAGTAATGTCTGCTGTGCTTATGGCATAGTGGATAGACATATGTAAATAACTTTAGCATGCTTTCTCTTTTTTTTGCCAGCATCCCCCCACCACCAAAACCATCGTTGAGGTCTGAGGAGTTCAGAATATGGTGGAACAACATATTGGAGGAGATTTGCTAAAACTGGTGCAGCTATGCATAGTTACCCATCAGCTTCTAACTTCAGCTTCTTCAATTAACCCCTTCATGACGACCATATGCAAAATATGTGGCCCCACTGGACTGGGCTTTTTTTTTCTGTGGGGCTGCATATTTGCGTATCTCCCTTTGTGTACAGAGACCGGGGTCCCATTTAGAGCCCTGGGCCCCGTTCTAACGATCAGGACTCGGAACTCCCAATTCTGGGTCACCTGATCGCTGTGATAGCCTCTGATTGGCTATCACAGTGATCAATCACTGTGAAGCCCGCCCCCGTGTTTTCTGTCTCTGTGAATGGACGAGACAGGTACATTGTATCTTTCTCTGTCCTTGCAGAGACAGAAAAAAAAAGTGTGCATGGAAAAAAAAAAATGAAAAAAACAAACAAAAAAAAACAACCTAGATCAAGGTTTGATCTAGGTCAGCCGCAGGGTTAGTGTTTGGGTCTAGGTCAGGTTCAAAGGTCAGAGTCTGTATTTTCTGGACAGGATTTTCTTTTTTAAATTTGTATCAGTATTAGTTAGTGTCAATGTGTTTTAGGCAGAATAAAAAAAAAGAAGCAAAATGCACACCATTGTTTCTGGGCTGTACTATGGGTACAAACAACAACTAACATACACATATGTGATATCGTTACGATCATCAGGAGCAGGAGAATATGTTTTGGGTTGCTTTTTGGTGGTAAGTAATAGTAATTGCAATATATTTTTTTTTCTTTTACTATTTTGTGCCAGTTTTCCTTACATAATAATAATAATAATGGTAAAAAATCAGGAGATATCCATTACCATTTCCACCCAATGAAAGCCCAATTTGTCCTGAAATTTATGCACCATTTTTAGTAACCCCCCCCCCCCCCCCCCATTATGCATATATATTGTATGGTGGATAAAATAAAGGGAAATGTATTGTCCATAACATGTACCCCATCTTTATCATAGCATCATTTCTTTATTCTTTATGCTAAAAGCCATATCGTTGCAGTGGTATCGTCCTTCATGTTTGCAGAGGTTTCCATTTGAATGAACCCTAGTTGGACTGTAGGAGCTCTGCTGCATCCCATGCACCTCAATAATAATTAGTGTACATCACTTCCAGCATAGACTCTGAGAGCATGCACAGTGGCTGTTTTCTTGACTACCACTAGGTGGCAATGCAGAACAATAAAAATGAATAAAAACGCTCAATAACTAAATGCCATATACTTGCCATTCAGTTGTCTGACAATTTGTTTGCTGAGTTCCAAAGTTTGCAGGGCTGGACCCAGGGGCGGACTGACCATTCGGTCACTCGGTCGCCGACCGAGGGCCCGACGTCAGGAGGGGCCCCATGAGCTGCTCAGTCAGCAGCGGAAAAAAGCCGCCCGCCGCACCGCACGAAAACCCCGTCCTCCCGGTCGCCGCGGCCAGCCCGCTGCCAGAGCAGACCTCGGCTTAGGATGAGAGAGGCTCTGTCAGCAGGGAGGGGCGGGGCAGGGAGCTCCACTGACGCTCTGGCCCTGCCCTGCCCCGCCCCTCCTCATGTAGTCTGAGTCTGTATAGAGCGTCTCTCCTGCACTTCTGAGAGCTCCGCTCTGGACCACAAAAATCCCCGCCCCTACCGACGAAAGCCCCGCCCCCTACCGACGAAAGCCCCGCCCCCTACTGACGAAAGCCCCGCCCCCGGACCTCTGAGAGCGGGAGGTGAGCCCGACTGGTCAGGTAGGTCCTTCTGCCTACCGTAGATACCCGTCCTGTAGACCCCTTTTTTTTTTGCTAAAGCATCCCTGGAAATGTTGTTTATCCCCCTCTATAGCTTTGCATTGCTGAAAGTTTGAATTTTAAAACTGGCTACCTGGTCATCTCCTGTAGTCTCATCCTCAGTCTGGTTATCTCCTATAGTCGCATTCGCAGTCTGGTTACTTCCTGTAGTCGCTTTCGCAGTCTGGTTATCTCCTGTTGTCGCATTCGCAGTCTCTGGTTATCTCCTGTAGTCGCATTCACAGTCTCTGGTTATCTCCTGTAGACGCATTCGCAGTCTGGTCATTTCCTGTAGTCGCATTGGCAGTCTGGTCATTTCCTGTAGTCGCATTCGCAGTCTGGTTACTTCCTGTAGTCGCATTCGCAGTCTGGTTATTTCCTGTAGTCGCATTCGCAGTCTCTGGTTATTTCTTGTAGTCGCATTTGCAGTCTGGTTACTTCCTGTAGTCGCACTCGCAGTCTGGTTATTTCCTGTAGTCGCATTCGCAGTCTCTGGTTATTTCTTGTAGTCGCATTCGCAGTCTGGTTATCTCCTTTAGTCGCATCCTCAGTCTCTGGTCATCTCCTGTAGTCGCATTCGCAGTCTGGTCATCTCCTGTAGTCGCATCCCCAGTCTCTGGTCATCTCCTGTAGTCGCATTCGCAGTCTCTGGTTATTTCCTGTAGTCGCATCCCCAGTCTCTGGTTATTTCCTGTAGTCGCATTCGCAGTCTGGTTATTTCCTGTAGTCGCATTCGCAGCCTCTGGTTATTTCCTGTTGTCGCATTCGCAGTCTGGTTATCTCCTGTAGTCGCATCCCTAGTCTCTGGTTATCTCCTGTAGTCGCATTCGCAGTCTGGTTATCTCCTGTAGTCGCATTCGCAGTCTGGTTATTTCCTGTAGTCGCATCCCCAGTCTGGTTATCTCCTGTAGTCGCATTCGTAGTTTGGTTATTTCCTGTAGTTGCATTCGCAGTCTCTGGTCATCTCCTGTAGTCGCATCCCCAGTCTCTGGTTATCTCCTGTAGTCGCATTCGCAGTCTGGTTATTTCCTGTAGTTGCATTCGCAGTCTGGTTATTTCCTGTAGTTGCATTCGCAGTCTCTGGTTATTTCCTGTAGTTGCATTCGCAGTCTCTGGTCATCTCCTGTAGTCGCATTCGCAGTCTCTGGTTATTTCCTGTAGTCGCATCCCCAGTCTCTGGTCATCTCCTGTTGTCGCATTCGCAGTCTCTGGTTATTTCCTGTAGTCGCATTCGCAGCCTCTGGTTATTTCCTGTAGACGCATTCGCAGTCTGGTTATTTTCTGTAGTTGCATTCGCAGTCTGGTTATTTTCTGTAGTTGCATTCGCAGTCTGGTTACCTCCTGTAGTCGCATCCCCAGTCTGGTTATCTCCTGTAGTCGCATCCCCAGTCTGGTTATCTCCTGTAGTCGCATCCCCAGTCTGGTTATCTCCTGTAGTCGCATCCCTAGTCTCTGGTTATCTCCTGTAGTCGCATTCGCAGTCTGGTTATTTCCTGTAGTCGCATTTGCAGTCTGGTTATCTCCTGTAGTCGCATCCCCAGTCTCTGGTCATCTCCTGTAGTTGCATCCCCAGTCTCTGGTCATCTCCTGTAGTCGCATCCCCAGTCTCTGGTCATCTCCTGTAGTCGCATCCCCAGTCTCTGGTCATCTCCTGTAGTCGCATCCCCAGTCTCTGGTTATCTCCTGTAGTCGCATTCGCAGTCTGGTTATTTCCTGTAGTCGCATTCGCAGTCTGGTTATTTCCTGTAGTTGCATTCGCAGTCTCTGGTTATTTCCTGTAGTTGCATCCCCAGTCTCTGGTTATTTCCTGTAGTCGCATTCGCAGTCTCTGGTTATTTCCTGTAGTCGCATCCCCAGTCTGGTTATTTCCTGTAGTCGCATTCGCAGCCTCTGGTTATTTCCTGTAGTCGCATTCGCAGCCTCTGGTTATTTCCTGTAGTCGCATTCGCAGTCTGGTTATTTTCTGTAGTTGCATTCGCAGTCTGGTTATCTCCTGTAGTCGCATCCCTAGTCTCTGGTTATCTCCTGTAGTCGCATTCGCAGTCTGGTTATTTCCTGTAGTCGCATCCCTAGTCTCTGGTTATCTCCTGTAGTCGCATTCGCAGTCTGGTTATTTCCTGTAGTTGCATTCGCAGTCTCTGGTTATCTCCTGTAGTCATTTATGATATCTATGGCTATGCATATTTATTGAATCCATATTGAGCGCTATATTTGATTGGCTGTTTGCTTCTGCTTAGGCCTGGCAAACACGCACAATCGCACATGATGATGACTTCATCATCATGTGCGTGATTGTGATTGTGCGTGTGTGCCAAGCAGAAGCAGCCAATCAAATATAGTGCTCAATATGGATTAAATAAATATTGGGAAGAATGTTCCTTACATTGGTGATCAGTGGGAAGAATGTTCCTTACATTGGATGTCAATGAGAAGAATGTTTCTATACATTGGTGGTCAGTGGGAAGAATGTTCCTTACATTGGTGGTCAGTGGGAAGAACGTTCCTTACATTGGTGATCAGTGAGAAGAATGTTCCTTACATTGGTGGTCAGTGAGAAGAATGTTTCTATACATTGGTGGTCAGTGGAAAGAATGTTCCTTACATTGGTGGTCAGTGAGAAGAATGTTTCTATACATTGGAGGTCAGTGAGAAGAATGTTCCTTACATTGGTGGTCAGTGAGAAGAATGTTCCTTACATTGGTGGTCAGTGAGAAGAATGTTTCTATACATTGGTGGTCAGTGGGAAGAATGTTCCTTACATTGGTGGTCAGTGGGAAGAATGTTCCTTACATTGGTGGTCAGTGGGAAGAATGTTCCTTACATTGGTGGTCAGTGAGAAGAATGTTTCTATACATTGGATGTCAGTGAGAAGAATGTTCCTTACATTGGTGGTCAGTGGGAAGAATGTTCCTTACATTGGTGGTCAGTGGGAAGAATGTTTCTATACATTGGTGGTCAGTGGGAAGAATGTTTCTATACATTGGTGATCAGTGAGAAGAATGTTCCTTACATTGGTGATCAGTGGGAAGAATGCTCCTTACATTGGTGGTCAGTGGGAAGAATGTTTCTATACATTGGTGGTCAGTGGGAAGAATGTTCCTTACATTGGTGGTCAGTGAGAAGAATGTTTCTATACATTGGTGATCAGTGGGAAGAATGCTCCTTACATTGGTGGTCAGTGGGAAGAATGTTCCTTACATTGGTGGTCAGTGAGAAGAATGTTCCTTACATTGGTGGTCAGTGAGAAGAATGTTTCTATACATTGGTGATCAGTGGGAAGAATGTTCCTTACATTGGTGGTCAGTGAGAAGAATGTTTCTATACATTGGTGGTCAGTGGGAAGAATGTTCCTTACATTGGTGATCAGTGGGAAGAATGTTCCTTACATTGGTGGTCAGTGAGAAGAATGTTTCTATACATTGGTGATCAGTGAGAAGAATGCTCCTTACATTGGTGATCAGTGGGAAGAATGTTCCTTACATTGGTGATCAGTGAGAAGAATGTTCCTTACATTGGTGATCAGTGGGAAGAATGCTCCTTACATTGGTGGTCAGTGGGAAGAATGTTTCTATACATTGGTGGTCAGTGGGAAGAATGTTCCTTACATTGGTGGTCAGTGAGAAGAATGTTTCTATACATTGGTGATCAGTGGGAAGAATGCTCCTTACATTGGTGGTCAGTGGGAAGAATGTTTCTATACATTGGTGGTCAGTGGGAAGAATGTTTCTTACATTGGTGATCAGTGGGAAGAATGTTCCTTACATTGGTGATCAGTGGGAAGAATGTTCCTTACATTGGTGGTCAGTGAGAAGAATGTTTCTATACATTGGTGATCAGTGGGAAGAATGTTCCTTACATTGGTGGTCAGTGAGAAGAATGTTTCTATACATTGGTGATCAGTGGGAAGAATGCTCCTTACATTGGTGATCAGTGGGAAGAATACCCCACACATTGGTGATCAGTGGGAAGAATGCTCCTTACATTGGTGATCAGTGGGAAGAATGCTCCTTACATTGGTGATCAGTGGGAAGAATACCCCACACATTGGTGATCAGTGGGAAGAATGCTCCTTACATTGGTGATCAGTGGGAAGAATGCTCCTTACATTGGTGATCAGTGGGAAGAATACCCCACACATTGGTGATCAGTGGGAAGAATGCTCCTTACATTGGTGATCAGTGGGAAGAATGCTCCTTACATTGGTGATCAGTGAAAATGATATAAAGTTAATAAAAATAATTAAAAAAAAAATGTAAAGCACCCCCATGATCCCCACACATGCTCTATATGAAAAGCTTTACGTAGGATGAGCACATGTATGTAAACGTGTCTATAGACGCAAATGCTGGACACGGGAGCCCACCTGCAAGGTAACCCCCCGGGAGAGCGCTTCTCCTAGGGAGTTATCTGATGTGGGGAGGAGCCGCGAGAGCCACCCCCAGATGTCAAGGTTCGGGGCCATTCTGTGCAAAACGAGCTGCACAGTGGAGGCAAGTATGATATGTTTGTTATTTAAAAAAAGTGCAAAATGTAGGTGGGGATTTGTGTGGGTGTGGCTTGAGTGTGGGTGGGAACACATGAGCGGGGACAGGGGGCCCCAGGATCTCCTATTGCCCGGGGGCCCCATGAGTTGTCAGTCCGCCCCTGGCTGGACCTATTATATAATAGCAACTTACAGATGTACAGTGCAGTATATTATGGATTGCCTAGGGTGAGGCGTGTATATTGCTCACAAGAATGTTGACCCTGGATTCTGATTAACCACATTTAACGTAGTCTTTAACTCATATCTTCAACTGATCCCTCCCTACTGGCATCTTCCCCAACCCTCTGAAACATGCACTAGTCATTCCCATACCAAAAACAGGCCTCACTGGACCCCACCAATCTTAACAACCTAAGACCCATCTCCTTACTCCCTTTTGCCCCCAAACTCCTTGAACGTTTGTGTCAACACAAAATGAATGGGTGCAAATCGCACTGCAAAGAATCGCATGTGATCTCCCCCACTGTTCGTGTGTGTGTGTGTGTGTGTGTGTGTATAGAAAGGGATTAAAGCGCCATCTAGTGGCCAGTTTAAGAAATGTTAAAACTCACAGTACATAGTAGCCTCTTTCCCCAGTGGCCTCCGTTTTCGGAAATCCACACTTTCCCCCCAGGACAACATCTGCAACAGTTTGCATGGTGGATTAATAAAGGTTTATATAAGGTAGCACATTTTATAGATCCTAAGGGCATTAGAAAGCCTTCTTACTTTCGAGATACTCTGGAAATGCCCCTGACTGAGTCGTTTCGGCTCTGCCAAATTACCCATTATTTACAATCACTATGCCGAGACTGGGGGGACATTACTACTAGAACATCTTATGAAAACAAATGCCTGAGCGGTCCTGGGATGTGGGGTAGTATTTCAGAGTAATCTGTTAACGGATCAGAGCTCTAAACTCCCTGGTCAATTAGCCTGGGAGGTGGACCTAGGGGAGACTATTGATCAGGACGTTTGGTCCAAATGGTCGACCATGGTGCAAAAGGGGATTTTGAACACTTTTCTGGACCCCACCAATCTTAACAACCTAAGACCCATCTCCTTACTCCCTTTTGTCTCCAAACTCCTTGAACGTTTAGTCTACAATCCGACTGAGCGACCATCTCATTGAGAATAACCTTCTTGATCCCCTTTAGTCTGGATTTCGTCCACAGCACTCCACAGAAATTGCTCTCCTAAAACTCACAAACGACTTACTAACAGCTAAAACCATTATGGGTAATAATGGGATCAGAGCTCTAAACTCCCTGGTCAATTAGCCTGGGAGGTGGACCTAGGGGAGACTATTGATCAGGACGTTTGGTCCAAATGGTCGACCATGGTGCAAAAGGGAATTTTGAACACTTTTCTGGACCCCACCAATCTTAACAACCTAAGACCCATCTCCTTACTCCCTTTTGTCTCCAAACTCCTTGAACGTTTAGTCTACAATCCGACTGAGCGACCATCTCATTGAGAATAACCTTCTTGATCCCCTTTAGTCTGGATTTCGTCTACAGCACTCCACAGAAGCTGCTCTCCTAAAACTCACAAACGACTTACTAACAGCTAAAACCATTATGGGTAATAATGGGATCAGAGCTCTAAACTCCCCGGTCAATTATCCTGGGAGGTGGACCTAGGGGAGACTATTGATCGAGACGTTTGGTCCAAATGGTCGACCATGGTGCAAAAGGGAATTTTGAACACTTTTCTGGACCCCACCAATCTTAACAACCTAAGACCCATCTCCTTACTCCCTTTTGTCTCCAAACTCCTTGAACGTTTAGTCTACAACCCGAATGAGCGACCATCTCATTGAGAATAACCTTCTTGATCCCCTTTAGTCTGGATTTCATCCACAGCACTCCACAGAAATTGCTCTCCTTAAACTCACAAACAACTTACTAACAGCTAAAACCATTATGGGTAATAATGGGATCAGAGCTCTAAACTCCCTGGTCAATTAGCCTGGGAGGTGGACCTAGGGGAGACTATTGATCAGGACGTTTGGTCCAAATGGTCGACCATGGTGCAAAAGGGAATTTTGAACACTTTTCTGGACCCCACCAATCTTAACAACCTAAGACCCATCTCCTTACTCCCTTTTGTCTCCAAACTCCTTGAACGTTTATTCTACAATCCGACTGAGCGACCATCTCATTGAGAATAACCTTCTTGATCCCCTTTAGTCTGGATTTCGTCCACAGCACTCCACAGAAACTGTTCTCCTAAAACTCACAAACGACTTACTAACAGCTAAAACCATTATGGGTAATAATGGGATCAGAGCTCTAAACTCCCTGGTCAATTAGCCTGGGAGGTGGACCTAGGGGAGACTATTGATCAGGACGTTTGGTCCAAATGGTCGACCATGGTGCAAAAGGGAATTTTGAACACTTTTCTGGACCCCACCAATCTTAACAACCTAAGACCCATCTCCTTACTCCCTTTTGTCTCCAAACTCCTTGAACGTTTAGTCTACAATCCGACTGAGCGACCATCTCATTGAGAATAACCTTCTTGATCCCCTTTAGTCTGGATTTCGTCCACAGCACTCCACAGAAACTGCTCTCCTAAAACTCACAAACGACTTACTAACAGCTAAAACCATTATGGGTAATAATGGGATCAGAGCTCTAAACTCCCCGGTCAATTATCCTGGGAGGTGGACCTAGGGGAGACTATTGATCGAGACGTTTGGTCTAAATGGTCGACCATGGTGCAAAAGGGGATTTTGAACACTTTTCTGGACCCCACCAATCTTAACAACCTAAGACCCATCTCCTTACTCCCTTTTGTCTCCAAACTCCTTGAACGTTTAGTCTACAACCCGAATGAGCGACCATCTCATTGAGAATAACCTTCTTGATCCCCTTTAGTCTGGATTTCGTCCACAGCACTCCACAGAAATTGCTCTCCTAAAACTCACAAACGACTTACTAACAGCTAAAACCATTATGGGTAATAATGGGATCAGAGCTCTAAACTCCCTGGTCAATTAGCCTGGGAGGTGGACCTAGGGGAGACTATTGATCAGGACGTTTGGTCCAAATGGTCGACCATGGTGCAAAAGGGAATTTTGAACACTTTTCTGGACCCCACCAATCTTAACAACCTAAGACCCATCTCCTTACTCCCTTTTGTCTCCAAACTCCTTGAACGTTTAGTCTACAATCCGACTGAGCGACCATCTCATTGAGAATAACCTTCTTGATCCCCTTTAGTCTGGATTTCGTCCACAGCACTCCACAGAAACTGCTCTCCTAAAACTCACAAACGACTTACTAACAGCTAAAACCATTATGGGTAATAATGGGATCAGAGCTCTAAACTCCCTGGTCAATTAGCCTGGGAGGTGGACCTAGGGGAGACTATTGATCAGGACGTTTAGTCCAAATGGTCGACCATGGTGCAAAATGGAATTTTGAACACTTTTCTGGACCCCACCAATCTTAACAACCTAAGACCCATCTCCTTACTCCCTTTTGTCTCCAAACTCCTTGAACGTTTAGTCTACAATCCGACTGAGCGACCATCTCATTGAGAATAACCTTCTTGATCCCCTTTAGTCTGGATTTCGTCCACAGCACTCCACAGAAACTGCTCTCCTAAAACGTACAAACGACTTACTAACAGCTAAAACCATTATAGGTAATAATGGGATCAGAGCTCTAAACTCCCCGGTAAATTATCCTGGGAGGTGGACCTAGGGGAGACTATTGATCGAGACGTTTGGTCCAAATGGTCGACCATGGTGCAAAAGGGAATTTTGAACACTTTTCTGGACCCCACCAATCTTAACAACCTAAGACCCATCTCCTTACTCCCTTTTGTCTCCAAACTCCTTGAACGTTTAGTCTACAACCCGAATGAGCGACCATCTCATTGAGAATAACCTTCTTGATCCCCTTTAGTCTGGATTTCATCCACAGCACTCCACAGAAATTGCTCTCCTAAAACTCACAAACGACTTACTAACAGCTAAAACCATTATGGGTAATAATGGGATCAGAGCTCTAAACTCCCTGGTCAATTAGCCTGGGAGGTGGACCTAGGGGAGACTATTGATCAGGACGTTTGGTCCAAATGGTCGACCATGGTGCAAAAGGGAATTTTGAACACTTTTCTGGACCCCACCAATCTTAACAACCTAAGACCCATCTCCTTACTCCCTTTTGTCTCCAAACTCCTTGAACGTTTATTCTACAATCCGACTGAGCGACCATCTCATTGAGAATAACCTTCTTGATCCCCTTTAGTCTGGATTTCGTCCACAGCACTCCACAGAAACTGCTCTCCTAAAACTCACAAACGACTTACTAACAGCTAAAACCAGTATGGGTAATAATGGGATCAGAGCTCTAAACTCCCTGGTCAATTAGCCTGGGAGGTGGACCTAGGGGAGACTATTGATCAGGACGTTTGGTCCAAATGGTCGACCATGGTGCAAAAGGGAATTTTGAACACTTTTCTGGACGCCACCAATCTTAACAACCTAAGACCCATCTCCTTACTCCCTTTTGTCTCCAAACTCCTTGAACGTTTAGTCTACAATCCGACTGAGCGACCATCTCATTGAGAATAACCTTCTTGATCCCCTTTAGTCTGGATTTCGTCCACAGCACTCCACAGAAACTGCTCTCCTAAAACTCACAAACGACTTATTAACATCTAAAACCATTATGGGTAATAATGGGATCAGAGCTCTAAACTCCCCGGTCAATTATCCTGGGAGGTGGACCTAGGGGAGACTATTGATCGAGACGTTTGGTCTAAATGGTTGACCATGGTGCAAAAGGGAATTTTGAACACTTTTCTGGACCCCACCAATCTTAACAACCTAAGACCCATCTCCTTACTCCCTTTTGTCTCCAAACTCCTTGAACGTTTAGTCTACAACCCGAATGAGCGACCATCTCATTGAGAATAACCTTCTTGATCCCCTTTAGTCTGGATTTCGTCCACAGCACTCCACAGAAATTGCTCTCCTAAAACTCACAAACGACTTACTAACAGCTAAAACCATTATGGGTAATAATGGGATCAGAGCTCTAAACTCCCTGGTCAATTAGCCTGGGAGGTAGACCTAGGGGAGACTATTGATCAGGACGTTTGGTCCAAATGGTCGACCATGTTGCAAAAGGGAATTTTGAACACTTTTCTGGACCCCACCAATCTTAACAACCTAAGACCCATCTCCTTACTCCCTTTTGTCTCCAAACTCCTTGAACGTTTAGTCTACAATCCGACTGAGCGACCATCTCATTGAGAATAACCTTCTTGATCCCCTTTAGTCTGGATTTCGTCCACAGCACTCCACAGAAACTGCTCTCCTAAAACTCACAAACGACTTACTAACAGCTAAAACCATTATGGGTAATAATGGGATCAGAGCTCTAAACTCCCCGGTCAATTATCCTGGGAGGTGGACCTAGGGGAGACTATTGATCGAGACGTTTGGTCCAAATGGTCGACCATGGTGCAAAAGGGAATTTTGAACACTTTTCTGGACCCCACCAATCTTAACAACCTAAGACCCATCTCCTTACTCCCTTTTGTCTCCAAACTCCTTGAACGTTTATTCTACAATCCGACTGAGCGACCATCTCATTGAGAATAACCTTCTTGATCCCCTTTAGTCTGGATTTCGTCCACAGCACTCCACAGAAACTGCTCTCCTAAAACTCACAAACGACTTACTAACAGCTAAAACCATTATGGGTAATAATGGGATCAGTGCTCTAAACTCCCTGGTCAATTAGCCTGGGAGGTGGACCTAGGGGAGACTATTGATCAGGACGTTTGGTCCAAATGGTCGACCATGGTGCAAAAGGGAATTTTGAACACTTTTCTGGACCCCACCAATCTTAACAACCTAAGACCCATCTCCTTACTCCCTTTTGTCTCCAAACTCCTTGAACGTTTAGTCTACAATCCGACTGAGCGACCATCTCATTGAGAATAACCTTCTTGATCCCCTTTAGTCTGGATTTCGTCCACAGCACTCCACAGAAACTGCTCTCCTAAAACTCACAAACGACTTATTAACAGCTAAAACCATTATGAGTAATAATGGGATCAGAGCTCTAAACTCCCCGGTCAATTATCCTGGGAGGTGGACCTAGGGGAGACTATTGATCGAGACGTTTGGTCTAAAAGGTTGACCATGGTGCAAAAGGGAATTTTGAACACTTTTCTGGACCCCACCAATCTTAACAACCTAAGACCCATCTCCTTACTCCCTTTTGTCTCCAAACTCCTTGAACGTTTAGTCTACAACCCGAATGAGCGACCATCTCATTGAGAATAACCTTCTTGATCCCCTTTAGTCTGGATTTCGTCCACAGCACTCCACAGAAATTGCTCTCCTAAAACTCACAAACGACTTACTAACAGCTAAAACCATTATGGGTAATAATGGGATCAGAGCTCTAAACTCCCTGGTCAATTAGCCTGGGAGGTAGACCTAGGGGAGACTATTGATCAGGACGTTTGGTCCAAATGGTCGATCATGGTGCAAAAGGGAATTTTGAACACTTTTCTGGACCCCACCAATCTTAACAACCTAAGACCCATCTCCTTACTCCCTTTTGTCTCCAAACTCCTTGAACGTTTAGTCTACAATCCGACTGAGCGACCATCTCATTGAGAATAACCTTCTTGATCCCCTTTAGTCTGGATTTCGTCCACAGCACTCCACAGAAACTGCTCTCCTAAAACTCACAAACGACTTACTAACAGCTAAAACCATTATGGGTAATAATGGGATCAGAGCTCTAAACTCCCTGGTCAATTATCCTGGGAGGTGGACCTAGGAGAGACTATTGATCGAGACGTTTGGTCCAAATGGTCGACCATGGTGCAAAAGGGAATTTTGAACACTTTTCTGGACCCCACCAATCTTAACAACCTAAGACCCATCTCCTTACTCCCTTTTGTCTCCAAACTCCTTGAACGTTTATTCTACAATCCGACTGAGCGACCATCTCATTGAGAATAACCTTCTTGATCCCCTTTAGTCTGGATTTCGTCCACAGCACTCCACAGAAACTGCTCTCCTAAAACTCACAAACGACTTACTAACAGCTAAAACCATTATGGGTAATAATGGGATCAGTGCTCTAAACTCCCTGGTCAATTAGCCTGGGAGGTGGACCTAGGGGAGACTATTGATCAGGACGTTTGGTCCAAATGGTCGACCATGGTGCAAAAGGGAATTTTGAACACTTTTCTGGACCCCACCAATCTTAACAACCTAAGACCCATCTCCTTACTCCCTTTTGTCTCCAAACTCCTTGAACGTTTAGTCTACAATCCGACTGAGCGACCATCTCATTGAGAATAACCTTCTTGATCCCCTTTAGTCTGGATTTCGTCCACAGCACTCCACAGAAACTGCTCTCCTAAAACTCACAAACGACTTACTAACAGCTAAAACCATTATGGGTAATAATGGGATCAGAGCTCTAAACTCCCTGGTCAATTAGCCTGGGAGGTGGACCTAGGGGAGACTATTGATCAGGACGTTTGGTCCAAATGGTCGACCATGGTGCAAAATGGAATTTTGAACACTTTTCTGGACCCCACCAATCTTAACAACCTAAGACCCATCTCCTTACTCCCTTTTGTCTCCAAACTCCTTGAACGTTTAGTCTACAATCCGACTGAGCGACCATCTCATTGAGAATAACCTTCTTGATCCCCTTTAGTCTGGATTTCGTCCACAGCACTCCACAGAAACTGCTCTCCTAAAACTTACAAACGACTTACTAACAGCTAAAACCATTATAGGTAATAATGGGATCAGAGCTCTAAACTCCCCGGTCAATTATCCTGGGAGGTGGACCTAGGGGAGACTATTGATCGAGACGTTTGGTCCAAATGGTCGACCATGGTGCAAAAGGGAATTTTGAACACTTTTCTGGACCCCACCAATCTTAACAACCTAAGACCCATCTCCTTACTCCCTTTTGTCTCCAAACTCCTTGAACGTTTAGTCTACAACCCGAATGAGCGACCATCTCATTGAGAATAACCTTCTTGATCCCCTTTAGTCTGGATTTCGTCCACAGCACTCCACTGAAACTGCTCTCCTAAAACTCACAAACGACTTACTAACAGCTAAAACCATTATGGGTAATAATGGGATCAGAGCTCTAAACTCCCTGGTCAATTAGCCTGGGAGGTGGACCTAGGGAAGACTATTGATCAGGACGTTTGGTCCAAATGGTCGACCATGGTGCAAAAGGGAATTTTGAACACTTTTCTGGACCCCACCAATCTTAACAACCTAAGACCCATCTCCTTACTCCCTTTTGTCTCCAAACTCCTTGAACGTTTAGTCTACAATCCGACTGAGCGACCATCTCATTGAGAATAACCTTCTTGATCCCCTTTAGTCTGGATTTCGTCTACAGCACTCCACAGAAGCTGCTCTCCTAAAACTCACAAACGACTTACTAACAGCTAAAACCATTATGGGTAATAATGGGATCAGAGCTCTAAACTCCCCGGTCAATTATCCTGGGAGGTGGACCTAGGGGAGACTATTGATCGAGACGTTTGGTCCAAATGGTCGACCATGGTGCAAAAGGGTATTTTGAACACTTTTCTGGACCCCACCAATCTTAACAACCTAAGACCCATCTCCTTACTCCCTTTTGTCTCCAAACTCCTTGAACGTTTAGTCTACAACCCGAATGAGCGACCATCTCATTGAGAATAACCTTCTTGATCCCCTTTAGTCTAGTCTGGATTTCATCCACAGCACTCCACAGAAATTGCTCTCCTTAAACTCACAAACAACTTACTAACAGCTAAAACCATTATGGGTAATAATGGGATCAGAGCTCTAAACTCCCTGGTCAATTAGCCTGGGAGGTGGACCTAGGGGAGACTATTGATCAGGACGTTTGGTCCAAATGGTCGACCATGGTGCAAAAGGGAATTTTGAACACTTTTCTGGACCCCACCAATCTTAACAACCTAAGACCCATCTCCTTACTCCCTTTTGTCTCCAAACTCCTTGAACGTTTATTCTACAATCCGACTGAGCGACCATCTCATTGAGAATAACCTTCTTGATCCCCTTTAGTCTGGATTTCGTCCACAGCACTCCACAGAAACTGCTCTCCTAAAACTCACAAACGACTTACTAACAGCTAAAACCATTATGGGTAATAATGGGATCAGAGCTCTAAACTCCCTGGTCAATTAGCCTGGGAGGTGGACCTAGGGGAGACTATTGATCAGGACGTTTAGTCCAAATGGTCGACCATGGTGCAAAATGGAATTTTGAACACTTTTCTGGACCCCACCAATCTTAACAACCTAAGACCCATCTCCTTACTCCCTTTTGTCTCCAAACTCCTTGAACGTTTAGTCTACAATCCGACTGAGCGACCATCTCATTGAGAATAACCTTCTTGATCCCCTTTAGTCTGGATTTCGTCCACAGCACTCCACAGAAACTGCTCTCCTAAAACTTACAAACGACTTACTAACAGCTAAAACCATTATAGGTAATAATGGGATCAGAGCTCTAAACTCCCCGGTAAATTATCCTGGGAGGTGGACCTAGGGGAGACTATTGATCGAGACGTTTGGTCCAAATGGTCGACCATGGTGCAAAAGGGAATTTTGAACACTTTTCTGGACCCCACCAATCTTAACAACCTAAGACCCATCTCCTTACTCCCTTTTGTCTCCAAACTCCTTGAACGTTTAGTCTACAACCCGAATGAGCGACCATCTCATTGAGAATAACCTTCTTGATCCCCTTTAGTCTGGATTTCATCCACAGCACTCCACAGAAATTGCTCTCCTAAAACTCACAAACGACTTACTAACAGCTAAAACCATTATGGGTAATAATGGGATCAGAGCTCTAAACTCCCTGGTCAATTAGCCTGGGAGGTGGACCTAGGGGAGACTATTGATCAGGACGTTTGGTCCAAATGGTCGACCATGGTGCAAAAGGGAATTTTGAACACTTTTCTGGACCCCACCAATCTTAACAACCTAAGACCCATCTCCTTACTCCCTTTTGTCTCCAAACTCCTTGAACGTTTATTCTACAATCCGACTGAGCGACCATCTCATTGAGAATAACCTTCTTGATCCCCTTTAGTCTGGATTTCGTCCACAGCACTCCACAGAAACTGCTCTCCTAAAACTCACAAACGACTTACTAACAGCTAAAACCAGTATGGGTAATAATGGGATCAGAGCTCTAAACTCCCTGGTCAATTAGCCTGGGAGGTGGACCTAGGGGAGACTATTGATCAGGACGTTTGGTCCAAATGGTCGACCATGGTGCAAAAGGGAATTTTGAACACTTTTCTGGACGCCACCAATCTTAACAACCTAAGACCCATCTCCTTACTCCCTTTTGTCTCCAAACTCCTTGAACGTTTAGTCTACAATCCGACTGATCGACCATCTCATTGAGAATAACCTTCTTGATCCCCTTTAGTCTGGATTTCGTCCACAGCACTCCACAGAAACTGCTCTCCTAAAACTCACAAACGACTTACTAACAGCTAAAACCATTATGGGTAATAATGGGATCAGAGCTCTAAACTCCCCGGTCAATTATCCTGGGAGGTGAACCTAGGGGAGACTATTGATCGAGACGTTTGGTCCAAATGGTCGACCATGATGCAAAAGGGAATTTTGAACACTTTTCTGGACCCCACCAATCTTAACAACCTAAGACCCATCTCCTTACTCCCTTTTGTCTCCAAACTCCTTGAACGTTTAGTCTACAACCCGAATGAGCGACCATCTCATTGAGAATAACCTTCTTGATCCCCTTTAGTCTGGATTTCGTCCACAGCACTCCACTGAAACTGCTCTCCTAAAACTCACAAACGACTTACTAACAGCTAAAACCATTATGGGTAATAATGGGATCAGAGCTCTAAACTCCCTGGTCAATTAGCCTGGGAGGTGGACCTAGGGGAGACTATTGATCAGGACGTTTGGTCCAAATGGTCGACCATGGTGCAAAAGGGGATTTTGAACACTTTTCTGGACCCCACTAATCTTAACAACCTAAGACCCATCTCCTTACTCCCTTTTGTCTCCAAACTCCTTGAACGTTTATTCTACAATCCGACTGAGCGACCATCTTATTGAGAATAACCTTCTTGATCCCCTTTAGTCTGGATTTCGTCCACAGCACTCCACAGAAACTGCTCTCCTAAAACTCACAAACAACTTACTAACAGCTAAAACCATTATGGGTAATAATGGGATCAGAGCTCTAAACTCCCCGGTCAATTATCCTGGGAGGTAGAACTAGGGGAGACTATTGATCGAGACGTTTGGTCTAAATGGTCGACCATGGTGCAAAAGGGGATTTTGAACACTTTTCTGGACCCCACCAATCTTAACAACCTAAGACCCATCTCCTTACTCCCTTTTGTCTCCAAACTCCTTGAACGTTTAGTCTACAACCCGAATGAGCGACCATCTCATTGAGAATAACCTTCTTGATCCCCTTTAGTCTGGATTTCGTCCACAGCACTCCACAGAAATTGCTCTCCTAAAACTCACAAACGACTTACTAACAGCTAAAACCATTATGGGTAATAATGGGATCAGAGCTCTAAACTCCCTGGTCAATTAGCCTGGGAGGTGGACCTAGGGAAGACTATTGATCAGGACGTTTGGTCCAAATGGTCGACCATGGTGCAAAAGGGAATTTTGAACACTTTTCTGGACCCCACCAATCTTAACAACCTAAGACCCATCTCCTTACTCCCTTTTGTCTCCAAACTCCTTGAACGTTTAGTCTACAACCCGAATGAGCGACCATCTCATTGAGAATAACCTTCTTGATCCCCTTTAGTCTGGATTTCATCCACAGCACTCCACAGAAATTGCTCTCCTTAAACTCACAAACAACTTACTAACAGCTAAAACCATTATGGGTAATAATGGGATCAGAGCTCTAAACTCCCTGGTCAATTAGCCTGGGAGGTGGACCTAGGGGAGACTATTGATCAGGACGTTTGGTCCAAATGGTCGACCATGGTGCAAAAGGGAATTTTGAACACTTTTCTGGACCCCACCAATCTTAACAACCTAAGACCCATCTCCTTACTCCCTTTTGTCTCCAAACTCCTTGAACGTTTATTCTACAATCCGACTGAGCGACCATCTCATTGAGAATAACCTTCTTGATCCCCTTTAGTCTGGATTTCGTCCACAGCACTCCACAGAAACTGTTCTCCTAAAACTCACAAACGACTTACTAACAGCTAAAACCATTATGGGTAATAATGGGATCAGAGCTCTAAACTCCCTGGTCAATTAGCCTGGGAGGTGGACCTAGGGGAGACTATTGATCAGGACGTTTGGTCCAAATGGTCGACCATGGTGCAAAAGGGAATTTTGAACACTTTTCTGGACCCCACCAATCTTAACAACCTAAGACCCATCTCCTTACTCCCTTTTGTCTCCAAACTCCTTGAACGTTTAGTCTACAATCCGACTGAGCGACCATCTCATTGAGAATAACCTTCTTGATCCCCTTTAGTCTGGATTTCGTCCACAGCACTCCATAGAAACTGCTCTCCTAAAACTCACAAACGACTTACTAACAGCTAAAACCATTATGGGTAATAATGGGATCAGAGCTCTAAACTCCCCGGTCAATTATCCTGGGAGGTGGACCTAGGGGAGACTATTGATCGAGACGTTTGGTCTAAATGGTCGACCATGGTGCAAAAGGGGATTTTGAACACTTTTCTGGACCCCACCAATCTTAACAACCTAAGACCCATCTCCTTACTCCCTTTTGTCTCCAAACTCCTTGAACGTTTAGTCTACAACCCGAATGAGCGACCATCTCATTGAGAATAACCTTCTTGATCCCTTTTAGTCTGGATTTCGTCCACAGCACTCCACAGAAATTGCTCTCCTAAAACTCACAAACGACTTACTAACAGCTAAAACCATTATGGGTAATAATGGGATCAGAGCTCTAAACTCCCTGGTCAATTAGCCTGGGAGGTGGACCTAGGGGAGACTATTGATCAGGACGTTTGGTCCAAATGGTCGACCATGGTGCAAAAGGGAATTTTGAACACTTTTCTGGACCCCACCAATCTTAACAACCTAAGACCCATCTCCTTACTCCCTTTTGTCTCCAAACTCCTTGAACGTTTATTCTACAATCCGACTGAGCGACCATCTCATTGAGAATAACCTTCTTGATCCCCTTTAGTCTGGATTTCGTCCACAGCACTCCACAGAAACTGCTCTCCTAAAACTCACAAACGACTTACTAAAAGCTAAAACCATTATGGGTAATAATGGGATCAGAGCTCTAAACTCCCTGGTCAATTAGCCTGGGAGGTGGACCTAGGGGAGACTATTGATCAGGACGTTTAGTCCAAATGGTCGACCATGGTGCAAAATGGAATTTTGAACACTTTTCTGGACCCCACCAATCTTAACAACCTAAGACCCATCTCCTTACTCCCTTTTGTCTCCAAACTCCTTGAACGTTTAGTCTACAATCCGACTGAGCGACCATCTCATTGAGAATAACCTTCTTGATCCCCTTTAGTCTGGATTTCGTCCACAGCACTCCACAGAAACTGCTCTCCTAAAACTTACAAACGACTTACTAACAGCTAAAACCATTATAGGTAATAATGGGATCAGAGCTCTAAACTCCCCGGTAAATTATCCTGGGAGGTGGACCTAGGGGAGACTATTGATCGAGACGTTTGGTCCAAATGGTCGACCATGGTGCAAAAGGGAATTTTGAACACTTTTCTGGACCCCACCAATCTTAACAACCTAAGACCCATCTCCTTACTCCCTTTTGTCTCCAAACTCCTTGAACGTTTAGTCTACAACCCGAATGAGCGACCATCTCATTGAGAATAACCTTCTTGATCCCCTTTAGTCTGGATTTCATCCACAGCACTCCACAGAAATTGCTCTCCTAAAACTCACAAACGACTTACTAACAGCTAAAACCATTATGGGTAATAATGGGATCAGAGCTCTAAACTCCCTGGTCAATTAGCCTGGGAGGTGGACCTAGGGGAGACTATTGATCAGGACGTTTGGTCCAAATGGTCGACCATGGTGCAAAAGGGAATTTTGAACACTTTTCTGGACCCCACCAATCTTAACAACCTAAGACCCATCTCCTTACTCCCTTTTGTCTCCAAACTCCTTGAACGTTTATTCTACAATCCGACTGAGCGACCATCTCATTGAGAATAACCTTCTTGATCCCCTTTAGTCTGGATTTCGTCCACAGCACTCCACAGAAACTGCTCTCCTAAAACTCACAAACGACTTACTAACAGCTAAAACCAGTATGGGTAATAATGGGATCAGAGCTCTAAACTCCCTGGTCAATTAGCCTGGGAGGTGGACCTAGGGGAGACTATTGATCAGGACGTTTGGTCCAAATGGTCGACCATGGTGCAAAAGGGAATTTTGAACACTTTTCTGGACGCCACCAATCTTAACAACCTAAGACCCATCTCCTTACTCCCTTTTGTCTCCAAACTCCTTGAACGTTTAGTCTACAATCCGACTGAGCGACCATCTCATTGAGAATAACCTTCTTGATCCCCTTTAGTCTGGATTTCGTCCACAGCACTCCACAGAAACTGCTCTCCTAAAACTCACAAACGACTTACTAACAGCTAAAACCATTATGGGTAATAATGGGATCAGAGCTCTAAACTCCCCGGTCAATTATCCTGGGAGGTGAACCTAGGGGAGACTATTGATCGAGACGTTTGGTCCAAATGGTCGACCATGATGCAAAAGGGAATTTTGAACACTTTTCTGGACCCCACCAATCTTAACAACCTAAGACCCATCTCCTTACTCCCTTTTGTCTCCAAACTCCTTGAACGTTTAGTCTACAACCCGAATGAGCGACCATCTCATTGAGAATAACCTTCTTGATCCCCTTTAGTCTGGATTTCATCCACAGCACTCCACAGAAATTGCTCTCCTAAAACTCACAAACGACTTACTAACAGCTAAAACCATTATGGGTAATAATGGGATCAGAGCTCTAAACTCCCTGGTCAATTAGCCTGGGAGGTGGACCTAGGGGAGACTATTGATCAGGACGTTTGGTCCAAATGGTCGACCATGGTGCAAAAGGGAATTTTGAACACTTTTCTGGACCCCACCAATCTTAACAACCTAAGACCCATCTCCTTACTCCCTTTTGTCTCCAAACTCCTTGAACGTTTATTCTACAATCCGACTGAGCGACCATCTCATTGAGAATAACCTTCTTGATCCCCTTTAGTCTGGATTTCGTCCACAGCACTCCACAGAAACTGCTCTCCTAAAACTCACAAACGACTTACTAACAGCTAAAACCAGTATGGGTAATAATGGGATCAGAGCTCTAAACTCCCTGGTCAATTAGCCTGGGAGGTGGACCTAGGGGAGACTATTGATCAGGACGTTTGGTCCAAATGGTCGACCATGGTGCAAAAGGGAGTTTTGAACACTTTTCTGGACGCCACCAATCTTAACAACCTAAGACCCATCTCCTTACTCCCTTTTGTCTCCAAACTCCTTGAACGTTTAGTCTACAATCCGACTGATCGACCATCTCATTGAGAATAACCTTCTTGATCCCCTTTAGTCTGGATTTCGTCCACAGCACTCCACAGAAACTGCTCTCCTAAAACTCACAAACGACTTACTAACAGCTAAAACCATTATGGGTAATAATGGGATCAGAGCTCTAAACTCCCTGGTCAATTAGCCTGGGAGGTGGACCTAGGGAAGACTATTGATCAGGACGTTTGGTCCAAATGGTCGACCATGGTGCAAAAGGGAATTTTGAACACTTTTCTGGACCCCACCAATCTTAACAACCTAAGACCCATCTCCTTACTCCCTTTTGTCTCCAAACTCCTTGAACGTTTAGTCTACAATCCGACTGAGCGACCATCTCATTGAGAATAACCTTCTTGATCCCCTTTAGTCTGGATTTCGTCTACAGCACTCCACAGAAGCTGCTCTCCTAAAACTCACAAACGACTTACTAACAGCTAAAACCATTATGGGTAATAATGGGATCAGAGCTCTAAACTCCCCGGTCAATTATCCTGGGAGGTGGACCTAGGGGAGACTATTGATCGAGACGTTTGGTCCAAATGGTCGACCATAGTGCAAAAGGGTATTTTGAACACTTTTCTGGACCCCACCAATCTTAACAACCTAAGACCCATCTCCTTACTCCCTTTTGTCTCCAAACTCCTTGAACGTTTAGTCTACAACCCGAATGAGCGACCATCTCATTGAGAATAACCTTCTTGATCCCCTTTAGTCTGGATTTCATCCACAGCACTCCACAGAAATTGCTCTCCTTAAACTCACAAACAACTTACTAACAGCTAAAACCATTATGGGTAATAATGGGATCTGAGCTCTAAACTCCCTGGTCAATTAGCCTGGGAGGTGGACCTAGGGGAGACTATTGATCAGGACGTTTGGTCCAAATGGTCGACAATGGTGCAAAAGGGAATTTTGAACACTTTTCTGGACCCCACCAATCTTAACAACCTAAGACCCATCTCCTTACTCCCTTTTGTCTCCAAACTCCTTGAACGTTTATTCTACAATCCGACTGAGCGACCATCTCATTGAGAATAACCTTCTTGATCCCCTTTAGTCTGGATTTCGTCCACAGCACTGCACAGAAACTGTTCTCCTAAAACTCACAAACGACTTACTAACAGCTAAAACCATTATGGGTAATAATGGGATCAGAGCTCTAAACTCCCTGGTCAATTAGCCTGGGAGGTGGACCTAGGGGAGACTATTGATCAGGACGTTTGGTCCAAATGGTCGACCATGGTGCAAAAGGGAATTTTGAACACTTTTCTGGACCCCACCAATCTTAACAACCTAAGACCCATCTCCTTACTCCCTTTTGTCTCCAAACTCCTTGAACGTTTAGTCTACAATCCGACTGAGCGACCATCTCATTGAGAATAACCTTCTTGATCCCCTTTAGTCTGGATTTCGTCCACAGCACTCCATAGAAACTGCTCTCCTAAAACTCACAAACGACTTACTAACAGCTAAAACCATTATGGGTAATAATGGGATCAGAGCTCTAAACTCCCCGGTCAATTATCCTGGGAGGTGGACCTAGGGGAGACTATTGATCGAGACGTTTGGTCTAAATGGTCGACCATGGTGCAAAAGGGGATTTTGAACACTTTTCTGGACCCCACCAATCTTAACAACCTAAGACCCAT
Source organism: Aquarana catesbeiana (assembly GCF_042186555.1). Lineage (NCBI taxonomy): Eukaryota > Metazoa > Chordata > Amphibia > Anura > Ranidae > Aquarana > Aquarana catesbeiana. The sequence continues at coordinate 215,547,798 of NC_133335.1, forward strand.
CTCCTTACTCCCTTTTGTCTCCAAACTCCTTGAACGTTTAGTCTACAACCCGAATGAGCGACCATCTCATTGAGAATAACCTTCTTGATCCCCTTTAGTCTGGATTTCGTCCACAGCACTCCACAGAAATTGCTCTCCTAAAACTCACAAACGACTTACTAACAGCTAAAACCATTATGGGTAATAATGGGATCAGAGCTCTAAACTCCCTGGTCAATTAGCCTGGGAGGTGGACCTAGGGGAGACTATTGATCAGGACGTTTGGTCCAAATGGTCGACCATGGTGCAAAAGGGAATTTTGAACACTTTTCTGGACCCCACCAATCTTAACAACCTAAGACCCATCTCCTTACTCCCTTTTGTCTCCAAACTCCTTGAACGTTTAGTCTACAATCCGACTGAGCGATCATCTCATTGAGAATAACCTTCTTGATCCCCTTTAGTCTGGATTTCGTCCACAGCACTCCACAGAAACTGCTCTCCTAAAACTCACAAACGACTTACTAACAGCTAAAACCATTATGGGTAATAATGGGATCAGAGCTCTAAACTCCCCGGTCAATTATCCTGGGAGGTGGACCTAGGGGAGACTATTGATCGAGACGTTTGGTCTAAATGGTCGACCATGGTGCAAAAGGGGATTTTGAACACTTTTCTGGACCCCACCAATCTTAACAACCTAAGACCCATCTCCTTACTCCCTTTTGTCTCCAAACTCCTTGAACGTTTAGTCTACAACCCGAATGAGCGACCATCTCATTGAGAATAACCTTCTTGATCCCCTTTAGTCTGGATTTCGTCCACAGCACTCCACTGAAACTGCTCTCCTAAAACTCACAAACGACTTACTAACAGCTAAAACCATTATGGGTAATAATGGGATCAGAGCTCTAAACTCCCTGGTCAATTAGCCTGGGAGGTGGACCTAGGGGAGACTATTGATCAGGACGTTTGGTCCAAATGGTCGACCATGGTGCAAAAGGGGATTTTGAACACTTTTCTGGACCCCACTAATCTTAACAACCTAAGACCCATCTCCTTACTCCCTTTTGTCTCCAAACTCCTTGAACGTTTATTCTACAATCCGACTGAGCGACCATCTTATTGAGAATAACCTTCTTGATCCCCTTTAGTCTGGATTTCGTCCACAGCACTCCACAGAAACTGCTCTCCTAAAACTCACAAACAACTTACTAACAGCTAAAACCATTATGGGTAATAATGGGATCAGAGCTCTAAACTCCCCGGTCAATTATCCTGGGAGGTAGAACTAGGGGAGACTATTGATCGAGACGTTTGGTCTAAATGGTCGACCATGGTGCAAAAGGGGATTTTGAACACTTTTCTGGACCCCACCAATCTTAACAACCTAAGACCCATCTCCTTACTCCCTTTTGTCTCCAAACTCCTTGAACGTTTAGTCTACAACCCGAATGAGCGACCATCTCATTGAGAATAACCTTCTTGATCCCCTTTAGTCTGGATTTCGTCCACAGCACTCCACAGAAATTGCTCTCCTAAAACTCACAAACGACTTACTAACAGCTAAAACCATTATGGGTAATAATGGGATCAGAGCTCTAAACTCCCTGGTCAATTAGCCTGGGAGGTGGACCTAGGGAAGACTATTGATCAGGACGTTTGGTCCAAATGGTCGACCATGGTGCAAAAGGGAATTTTGAACACTTTTCTGGACCCCACCAATCTTAACAACCTAAGACCCATCTCCTTACTCCCTTTTGTCTCCAAACTCCTTGAACGTTTAGTCTACAATCCGACTGAGCGACCATCTCATTGAGAATAACCTTCTTGATCCCCTTTAGTCTGGATTTCGTCTACAGCACTCCACAGAAGCTGCTCTCCTAAAACTCACAAACGACTTACTAACAGCTAAAACCATTATGGGTAATAATGGGATCAGAGCTCTAAACTCCCCGGTCAATTATCCTGGGAGGTGGACCTAGGGGAGACTATTGATCGAGACGTTTGGTCCAAATGGTCGACCATAGTGCAAAAGGGTATTTTGAACACTTTTCTGGACCCCACCAATCTTAACAACCTAAGACCCATCTCCTTACTCCCTTTTGTCTCCAAACTCCTTGAACGTTTAGTCTACAACCCGAATGAGCGACCATCTCATTGAGAATAACCTTCTTGATCCCCTTTAGTCTGGATTTCATCCACAGCACTCCACAGAAATTGCTCTCCTTAAACTCACAAACAACTTACTAACAGCTAAAACCATTATGGGTAATAATGGGATCAGAGCTCTAAACTCCCTGGTCAATTAGCCTGGGAGGTGGACCTAGGGGAGACTATTGATCAGGACGTTTGGTCCAAATGGTCGACCATGGTGCAAAAGGGAATTTTGAACACTTTTCTGGACCCCACCAATCTTAACAACCTAAGACCCATCTCCTTACTCCCTTTTGTCTCCAAACTCCTTGAACGTTTATTCTACAATCCGACTGAGCGACCATCTCATTGAGAATAACCTTCTTGATCCCCTTTAGTCTGGATTTCGTCCACAGCACTCCACAGAAACTGTTCTCCTAAAACTCACAAACGACTTACTAACAGCTAAAACCATTATGGGTAATAATGGGATCAGAGCTCTAAACTCCCTGGTCAATTAGCCTGGGAGGTGGACCTAGGGGAGACTATTGATCAGGACGTTTGGTCCAAATGGTCGACCATGGTGCAAAAGGGAATTTTGAACACTTTTCTGGACCCCACCAATCTTAACAACCTAAGACCCATCTCCTTACTCCCTTTTGTCTCCAAACTCCTTGAACGTTTAGTCTACAATCCGACTGAGCGACCATCTCATTGAGAATAACCTTCTTGATCCCCTTTAGTCTGGATTTCGTCCACAGCACTCCATAGAAACTGCTCTCCTAAAACTCACAAACGACTTACTAACAGCTAAAACCATTATGGGTAATAATGGGATCAGAGCTCTAAACTCCCCGGTCAATTATCCTGGGAGGTGGACCTAGGGGAGACTATTGATCGAGACGTTTGGTCTAAATGGTCGACCATGGTGCAAAAGGGGATTTTGAACACTTTTCTGGACCCCACCAATCTTAACAACCTAAGACCCATCTCCTTACTCCCTTTTGTCTCCAAACTCCTTGAACGTTTAGTCTACAACCCGAATGAGCGACCATCTCATTGAGAATAACCTTCTTGATCCCTTTTAGTCTGGATTTCGTCCACAGCACTCCACAGAAATTGCTCTCCTAAAACTCACAAACGACTTACTAACAGCTAAAACCATTATGGGTAATAATGGGATCAGAGCTCTAAACTCCCTGGTCAATTAGCCTGGGAGGTGGACCTAGGGGAGACTATTGATCAGGACGTTTGGTCCAAATGGTCGACCATGGTGCAAAAGGGAATTTTGAACACTTTTCTGGACCCCACCAATCTTAACAACCTAAGACCCATCTCCTTACTCCCTTTTGTCTCCAAACTCCTTGAACGTTTATTCTACAATCCGACTGAGCGACCATCTCATTGAGAATAACCTTCTTGATCCCCTTTAGTCTGGATTTCGTCCACAGCACTCCACAGAAACTGCTCTCCTAAAACTCACAAACGACTTACTAAAAGCTAAAACCATTATGGGTAATAATGGGATCAGAGCTCTAAACTCCCTGGTCAATTAGCCTGGGAGGTGGACCTAGGGGAGACTATTGATCAGGACGTTTAGTCCAAATGGTCGACCATGGTGCAAAATGGAATTTTGAACACTTTTCTGGACCCCACCAATCTTAACAACCTAAGACCCATCTCCTTACTCCCTTTTGTCTCCAAACTCCTTGAACGTTTAGTCTACAATCCGACTGAGCGACCATCTCATTGAGAATAACCTTCTTGATCCCCTTTAGTCTGGATTTCGTCCACAGCACTCCACAGAAACTGCTCTCCTAAAACTTACAAACGACTTACTAACAGCTAAAACCATTATAGGTAATAATGGGATCAGAGCTCTAAACTCCCCGGTAAATTATCCTGGGAGGTGGACCTAGGGGAGACTATTGATCGAGACGTTTGGTCCAAATGGTCGACCATGGTGCAAAAGGGAATTTTGAACACTTTTCTGGACCCCACCAATCTTAACAACCTAAGACCCATCTCCTTACTCCCTTTTGTCTCCAAACTCCTTGAACGTTTAGTCTACAACCCGAATGAGCGACCATCTCATTGAGAATAACCTTCTTGATCCCCTTTAGTCTGGATTTCATCCACAGCACTCCACAGAAATTGCTCTCCTAAAACTCACAAACGACTTACTAACAGCTAAAACCATTATGGGTAATAATGGGATCAGAGCTCTAAACTCCCTGGTCAATTAGCCTGGGAGGTGGACCTAGGGGAGACTATTGATCAGGACGTTTGGTCCAAATGGTCGACCATGGTGCAAAAGGGAATTTTGAACACTTTTCTGGACCCCACCAATCTTAACAACCTAAGACCCATCTCCTTACTCCCTTTTGTCTCCAAACTCCTTGAACGTTTATTCTACAATCCGACTGAGCGACCATCTCATTGAGAATAACCTTCTTGATCCCCTTTAGTCTGGATTTCGTCCACAGCACTCCACAGAAACTGCTCTCCTAAAACTCACAAACGACTTACTAACAGCTAAAACCAGTATGGGTAATAATGGGATCAGAGCTCTAAACTCCCTGGTCAATTAGCCTGGGAGGTGGACCTAGGGGAGACTATTGATCAGGACGTTTGGTCCAAATGGTCGACCATGGTGCAAAAGGGAATTTTGAACACTTTTCTGGACGCCACCAATCTTAACAACCTAAGACCCATCTCCTTACTCCCTTTTGTCTCCAAACTCCTTGAACGTTTAGTCTACAATCCGACTGAGCGACCATCTCATTGAGAATAACCTTCTTGATCCCCTTTAGTCTGGATTTCGTCCACAGCACTCCACAGAAACTGCTCTCCTAAAACTCACAAACGACTTACTAACAGCTAAAACCATTATGGGTAATAATGGGATCAGAGCTCTAAACTCCCCGGTCAATTATCCTGGGAGGTGAACCTAGGGGAGACTATTGATCGAGACGTTTGGTCCAAATGGTCGACCATGATGCAAAAGGGAATTTTGAACACTTTTCTGGACCCCACCAATCTTAACAACCTAAGACCCATCTCCTTACTCCCTTTTGTCTCCAAACTCCTTGAACGTTTAGTCTACAACCCGAATGAGCGACCATTTAATTGAGAATAACCTTCTTGATCCCCTTTAGTCTGGATTTCATCCACAGCACTCCACAGAAATTGCTCTCCTAAAACTCACAAACGACTTACTAACAGCTAAAACCATTATGGGTAATAATGGGATCAGAGCTCTAAACTCCCTGGTCAATTAGCCTGGGAGGTGGACCTAGGGAAGACTATTGATCAGGACGTTTGGTCCAAATGGTCGACCATGGTGCAAAAGGGAATTTTGAACACTTTTCTGGACCCCACCAATCTTAACAACCTAAGACCCATCTCCTTACTCCCTTTTGTCTCCAAACTCCTTGAACGTTTAGTCTACAATCCGACTGAGCGACCATCTCATTGAGAATAACCTTCTTGATCCCCTTTAGTCTGGATTTCGTCTACAGCACTCCACAGAAGCTGCTCTCCTAAAACTCACAAACGACTTACTAACAGCTAAAACCATTATGGGTAATAATGGGATCAGAGCTCTAAACTCCCCGGTCAATTATCCTGGGAGGTGGACCTAGGGGAGACTATTGATCGAGACGTTTGGTCCAAATGGTCGACCATAGTGCAAAAGGGTATTTTGAACACTTTTCTGGACCCCACCAATCTTAACAACCTAAGACCCATCTCCTTACTCCCTTTTGTCTCCAAACTCCTTGAACGTTTAGTCTACAACCCGAATGAGCGACCATCTCATTGAGAATAACCTTCTTGATCCCCTTTAGTCTGGATTTCATCCACAGCACTCCACAGAAATTGCTCTCCTTAAACTCACAAACAACTTACTAACAGCTAAAACCATTATGGGTAATAATGGGATCTGAGCTCTAAACTCCCTGGTCAATTAGCCTGGGAGGTGGACCTAGGGGAGACTATTGATCAGGACGTTTGGTCCAAATGGTCGACCATGGTGCAAAAGGGAATTTTGAACACTTTTCTGGACCCCACCAATCTTAACAACCTAAGACCCATCTCCTTACTCCCTTTTGTCTCCAAACTCCTTGAACGTTTATTCTACAATCCGACTGAGCGACCATCTCATTGAGAATAACCTTCTTGATCCCCTTTAGTCTGGATTTCGTCCACAGCACTGCACAGAAACTGTTCTCCTAAAACTCACAAACGACTTACTAACAGCTAAAACCATTATGGGTAATAATGGGATCAGAGCTCTAAACTCCCTGGTCAATTAGCCTGGGAGGTGGACCTAGGGGAGACTATTGATCAGGACGTTTGGTCCAAATGGTCGACCATGGTGCAAAAGGGAATTTTGAACACTTTTCTGGACCCCACCAATCTTAACAACCTAAGACCCATCTCCTTACTCCCTTTTGTCTCCAAACTCCTTGAACGTTTAGTCTACAATCCGACTGAGCGACCATCTCATTGAGAATAACCTTCTTGATCCCCTTTAGTCTGGATTTCGTCCACAGCACTCCATAGAAACTGCTCTCCTAAAACTCACAAACGACTTACTAACAGCTAAAACCATTATGGGTAATAATGGGATCAGAGCTCTAAACTCCCCGGTCAATTATCCTGGGAGGTGGACCTAGGGGAGACTATTGATCGAGACGTTTGGTCTAAATGGTCGACCATGGTGCAAAAGGGGATTTTGAACACTTTTCTGGACCCCACCAATCTTAACAACCTAAGACCCATCTCCTTACTCCCTTTTGTCTCCAAACTCCTTGAACGTTTAGTATACAACCCGAATGAGCGACCATCTCATTGAGAATAACCTTCTTGATCCCCTTTAGTCTGGATTTCGTCCACAGCACTCCACAGAAATTGCTCTCCTAAAACTCACAAACGACTTACTAACAGCTAAAACCATTATGGGTAATAATGGGATCAGAGCTCTAAACTCCCTGGTCAATTAGCCTGGGAGGTGGACCTAGGGGAGACTATTGATCAGGACGTTTGGTCCAAATGGTCGACCATGGTGCAAAAGGGAATTTTGAACACTTTTCTGGACCCCACCAATCTTAACAACCTAAGACCCATCTCCTTACTCCCTTTTGTCTCCAAACTCCTTGAACGTTTATTCTACAATCCGACTGAGCGACCATCTCATTGAGAATAACCTTCTTGATCCCCTTTAGTCTGGATTTCATCCACAGCACTCCACAGAAATTGCTCTCCTTAAACTCACAAACAACTTACTAACAGCTAAAACCATTATGGGTAATAATGGGATCAGAGCTCTAAACTCCCTGGTCAATTAGCCTGGGAGGTGGACCTAGGGGAGACTATTGATCAGGACGTTTGGTCCAAATGGTCGACCATGGTGCAAAAGGGAATTTTGAACACTTTTCTGGACCCCACCAATCTTAACAACCTAAGACCCATCTCCTTACTCCCTTTTGTCTCCAAACTCCTTGAACGTTTAGTCTACAATCCGACTGAGCGACCATCTCATTGAGAATAACCTTCTTGATCCCCTTTAGTCTGGATTTCGTCCACAGCACTCCACAGAAACTGCTCTCCTAAAACTCACAAACGACTTACTAACAGCTAAAACCATTATGGGTAATAATGGGATCAGAGCTCTAAACTCCCTGGTCAATTAGCCTGGGAGGTGGACCTAGGGGAGACTATTGATCAGGACGTTTAGTCCAAATGGTCGACCATGGTGCAAAATGGAATTTTGAACACTTTTCTGGACCCCACCAATCTTAACAACCTAAGACCCATCTCCTTACTCCCTTTTGTCTCCAAACTCCTTGAACGTTTAGTCTACAACCCGAATGAGCGACCATCTCATTGAGAATAACCTTCTTGATCCCCTTTAGTCTGGATTTCATCCACAGCACTCCACAGAAATTGCTCTCCTAAAACTCACAAACGACTTACTAACAGCTAAAACCATTATGGGTAATAATGGGATCAGAGCTCTAAACTCCCTGGTCAATTAGCCTGGGAGGTGGACCTAGGGGAGACTATTGATCAGGACGTTTGGTCCAAATGGTCGACCATGGTGCAAAAGGGAATTTTGAACACTTTTCTGGACCCCACCAATCTTAACAACCTAAGACCCATCTCCTTACTCCCTTTTGTCTCCAAACTCCTTGAACGTTTATTCTACAATCCGACTGAGCGACCATCTCATTGAGAATAACCTTCTTGATCCCCTTTAGTCTGGATTTCGTCCACAGCACTCCACAGAAACTGCTCTCCTAAAACTCACAAACGACTTACTAACAGCTAAAACCAGTATGGGTAATAATGGGATCAGAGCTCTAAACTCCCTGGTCAATTAGCCTGGGAGGTGGACCTAGGGGAGACTATTGATCAGGACGTTTGGTCCAAATGGTCGACCATGGTGCAAAAGGGAATTTTGAACACTTTTCTGGACGCCACCAATCTTAACAACCTAAGACCCATCTCCTTACTCCCTTTTGTCTCCAAACTCCTTGAACGTTTAGTCTACAATCCGACTGAGCGACCATCTCATTGAGAATAACCTTCTTGATCCCCTTTAGTCTGGATTTCGTCCACAGCACTCCACAGAAACTGCTCTCCTAAAACTCACAAACGACTTACTAACAGCTAAAACCATTATGGGTAATAATGGGATCAGAGCTCTAAACTCCCCGGTCAATTATCCTGGGAGGTGAACCTAGGGGAGACTATTGATCGAGACGTTTGGTCCAAATGGTCGACCATGATGCAAAAGGGAATTTTGAACACTTTTCTGGACCCCACCAATCTTAACAACCTAAGACCCATCTCCTTACTCCCTTTTGTCTCCAAACTCCTTGAACGTTTAGTCTACAACCCGAATGAGCGACCATCTCATTGAGAATAACCTTCTTGATCCCCTTTAGTCTGGATTTCGTCCACAGCACTCCACTGAAACTGCTCTCCTAAAACTCACAAACGACTTACTAACAGCTAAAACCATTATGGGTAATAATGGGATCAGAGCTCTAAACTCCCTGGTCAATTAGCCTGGGAGGTGGACCTAGGGGAGACTATTGATCAGGACGTTTGGTCCAAATGGTCGACCATGGTGCAAAAGGGGATTTTGAACACTTTTCTGGACCCCACCAATCTTAACAACCTAAGACCCATCTCCTTACTCCCTTTTGTCTCCAAACTCCTTGAACGTTTATTCTACAATCCGACTGAGCGACCATCTTATTGAGAATAACCTTCTTGATCCCCTTTAGTCTGGATTTCGTCCACAGCACTCCACAGAAACTGCTCTCCTAAAACTCACAAACGACTTACTAACAGCTAAAACCATTATGGGTAATAATGGGATCAGAGCTCTAAACTCCCTGGTCAATTAGCCTGGGAGGTGGACCTAGGGGAGACTATTGATCAGGACGTTTGGTCCAAATGGTCGACCATGGTGCAAAAGGGAATTTTGAACACTTTTCTGGACCCCACCAATCTTAACAACCTAAGACCCATCTCCTTACTCCCTTTTGTCTCCAAACTCCTTGAACGTTTAGTCTACAATCCGACTGAGCGACCATCTCATTGAGAATAACCTTCTTGATCCCCTTTAGTCTGGATTTCGTCCACAGCACTCCACAGAAACTGCTCTCCTAAAACTCACAAACGACTTACTAACAGCTAAAACCATTATGGGTAATAATGGGATCAGAGCTCTAAACTCCCCGGTCAATTATCCTGGGAGGTGGACCTAGGGGAGACTATTGATCGAGACGTTTGGTCTAAAAGGTTGACCATGGTGCAAAAGGGAATTTTGAACACTTTTCTGGACCCCACCAATCTTAACAACCTAAGACCCATCTCCTTACTCCCTTTTGTCTCCAAACTCCTTGAACGTTTAGTCTACAACCCGAATGAGCGACCATCTCATTGAGAATAACCTTCTTGATCCCCTTTAGTCTGGATTTCGTCCACAGCACTCCACAGAAATTGCTCTCCTAAAACTCACAAACGACTTACTAACAGCTAAAACCATTATGGGTAATAATGGGATCAGAGCTCTAAACTCCCTGGTCAATTAGCCTGGGAGGTAGACCTAGGGGAGACTATTGATCAGGACGTTTGGTCCAAATGGTCGATCATGGTGCAAAAGGGAATTTTGAACACTTTTCTGGACCCCACCAATCTTAACAACCTAAGACCCATCTCCTTACTCCCTTTTGTCTCCAAACTCCTTGAACGTTTAGTCTACAATCCGACTGAGCGACCATCTCATTGAGAATAACCTTCTTGATCCCCTTTAGTCTGGATTTCGTCCACAGCACTCCACAGAAACTGCTCTCCTAAAACTCACAAACGACTTACTAACAGCTAAAACCATTATGGGTAATAATGGGATCAGAGCTCTAAACTCCCTGGTCAATTATCCTGGGAGGTGGACCTAGGAGAGACTATTGATCGAGACGTTTGGTCCAAATGGTCGACCATGGTGCAAAAGGGAATTTTGAACACTTTTCTGGACCCCACCAATCTTAACAACCTAAGACCCATCTCCTTACTCCCTTTTGTCTCCAAACTCCTTGAACGTTTATTCTACAATCCGACTGAGCGACCATCTCATTGAGAATAACCTTCTTGATCCCCTTTAGTCTGGATTTCGTCCACAGCACTCCACAGAAACTGCTCTCCTAAAACTCACAAACGACTTACTAACAGCTAAAACCATTATGGGTAATAATGGGATCAGTGATCTAAACTCCCTGGTCAATTAGCCTGGGAGGTGGACCTAGGGGAGACTATTGATCAGGACGTTTGGTCCAAATGGTCGACCATGGTGCAAAAGGGAATTTTGAACACTTTTCTGGACCCCACCAATCTTAACAACCTAAGACCCATCTCCTTACTCCCTTTTGTCTCCAAACTCCTTGAACGTTTAGTCTACAATCCGACTGAGCGACCATCTCATTGAGAATAACCTTCTTGATCCCCTTTAGTCTGGATTTCGTCCACAGCACTCCACAGAAACTGCTCTCCTAAAACTCACAAACGACTTACTAACAGCTAAAACCATTATGGGTAATAATGGGATCAGAGCTCTAAACTCCCTGGTCAATTAGCCTGGGAGGTGGACCTAGGGGAGACTATTGATCAGGACGTTTGGTCCAAATGGTCGACCATGGTGCAAAATGGAATTTTGAACACTTTTCTGGACCCCACCAATCTTAACAACCTAAGACCCATCTCCTTACTCCCTTTTGTCTCCAAACTCCTTGAACGTTTAGTCTACAATCCGACTGAGCGACCATCTCATTGAGAATAACCTTCTTGATCCCCTTTAGTCTGGATTTCGTCCACAGCACTCCACAGAAACTGCTCTCCTAAAACTTACAAACGACTTACTAACAGCTAAAACCATTATAGGTAATAATGGGATCAGAGCTCTAAACTCCCCGGTCAATTATCCTGGGAGGTGGACCTAGGGGAGACTATTGATCAGGACGTTTGGTCCAAATGGTCGACCATGGTGCAAAAGGGAATTTTGAACACTTTTCTGGACCCCACCAATCTTAACAACCTAAGACCCATCTCCTTACTCCCTTTTGTCTCCAAACTCCTTGAACGTTTAGTCTACAATCCGACTGAGCGACCATCTCATTGAGAATAACCTTCTTGATCCCCTTTAGTCTGGATTTCGTCCACAGCACTCCACAGAAACTGCTCTCCTAAAACTCACAAACGACTTACTAACAGCTAAAACCATTATGGGTAATAATGGGATCAGAGCTCTAAACTCCCCGGTCAATTATCCTGGGAGGTGGACCTAGGGGAGACTATTGATCGAGACGTTTGGTCTAAATGGTCGACCATGGTGCAAAAGGGGATTTTGAACACTTTTCTGGACCCCACCAATCTTAACAACCTAAGACCCATCTCCTTACTCCCTTTTGTCTCCAAACTCCTTGAACGTTTAGTCTACAACCCGAATGAGCGACCATCTCATTGAGAATAACCTTCTTGATCCCCTTTAGTCTGGATTTCGTCCACAGCACTCCACAGAAATTGCTCTCCTAAAACTCACAAACGACTTACTAACAGCTAAAACCATTATGGGTAATAATGGGATCAGAGCTCTAAACTCCCTGGTCAATTAGCCTGGGAGGTGGACCTAGGGGAGACTATTGATCAGGACGTTTGGTCCAAATGGTCGACCATGGTGCAAAAGGGAATTTTGAACACTTTTCTGGACCCCACCAATCTTAACAACCTAAGACCCATCTCCTTACTCCCTTTTGTCTCCAAACTCCTTGAACGTTTATTCTACAATCCGACTGAGCGACCATCTCATTGAGAATAACCTTCTTGATCCCCTTTAGTCTGGATTTCGTCCACAGCACTCCACAGAAACTGCTCTCCTAAAACTCACAAACGACTTACTAACAGCTAAAACCATTATGGGTAATAATGGGATCAGAGCTCTAAACTCCCTGGTCAATTAGCCTGGGAGGTGGACCTAGGGGAGACTATTGATCAGGACGTTTAGTCCAAATGGTCGACCATGGTGCAAAATGGAATTTTGAACACTTTTCTGGACCCCACCAATCTTAACAACCTAAGACCCATCTCCTTACTCCCTTTTGTCTCCAAACTCCTTGAACGTTTAGTCTACAATCCGACTGAGCGACCATCTCATTGAGAATAACCTTCTTGATCCCCTTTAGTCTGGATTTCGTCCACAGCACTCCACAGAAACTGCTCTCCTAAAACTTACAAACGACTTACTAACAGCTAAAACCATTATAGGTAATAATGGGATCAGAGCTCTAAACTCCCCGGTAAATTATCCTGGGAGGTGGACCTAGGGGAGACTATTGATCGAGACGTTTGGTCCAAATGGTCGACCATGGTGCAAAAGGGAATTTTGAACACTTTTCTGGACCCCACCAATCTTAACAACCTAAGACCCATCTCCTTACTCCCTTTTGTCTCCAAACTCCTTGAACGTTTAGTCTACAACCCGAATGAGCGACCATCTCATTGAGAATAACCTTCTTGATCCCCTTTAGTCTGGATTTCATCCACAGCACTCCACAGAAATTGCTCTCCTAAAACTCACAAACGACTTACTAACAGCTAAAACCATTATGGGTAATAATGGGATCAGAGCTCTAAACTCCCTGGTCAATTAGCCTGGGAGGTGGACCTAGGGGAGACTATTGATCAGGACGTTTGGTCCAAATGGTCGACCATGGTGCAAAAGGGAATTTTGAACACTTTTCTGGACCCCACCAATCTTAACAACCTAAGACCCATCTCCTTACTCCCTTTTGTCTCCAAACTCCTTGAACGTTTAGTCTACAATCCGACTGAGCGACCATCTCATTGAGAATAACCTTCTTGATCCCCTTTAGTCTGGATTTCGTCCACAGCACTCCACAGAAACTGCTCTCCTAAAACTCACAAACGACTTACTAACAGCTAAAACCATTATGGGTAATAATGGGATCAGAGCTCTAAACTCCCCGGTCAATTATCCTGGGAGGTGAACCTAGGGGAGACTATTGATCGAGACGTTTGGTCCAAATGGTCGACCATGATGCAAAAGGGAATTTTGAACACTTTTCTGGACCCCACCAATCTTAACAACCTAAGACCCATCTCCTTACTCCCTTTTGTCTCCAAACTCCTTGAACGTTTAGTCTACAACCCGAATGAGCGACCATCTCATTGAGAATAACCTTCTTGATCCCCTTTAGTCTGGATTTCGTCCACAGCACTCCACTGAAACTGCTCTCCTAAAACTCACAAACGACTTGCTAACAGCTAAAACCATTATGGGTAATAATGGGATCAGAGCTCTAAACTCCCTGGTCAATTAGCCTGGGAGGTGGACCTAGGGGAGACTATTGATCAGGACGTTTGGTCCAAATGGTCGACCATGGTGCAAAAGGGGATTTTGAACACTTTTCTGGACCCCACTAATCTTAACAACCTAAGACCCATCTCCTTACTCCCTTTTGTCTCCAAACTCCTTGAACGTTTATTCTACAATCCGACTGAGCGACCATCTTATTGAGAATAACCTTCTTGATCCCCTTTAGTCTGGATTTCGTCCACAGCACTCCACAGAAACTGCTCTCCTAAAACTCACAAACAACTTACTAACAGCTAAAACCATTATGGGTAATAATGGGATCAGAGCTCTAAACTCCCCGGTCAATTATCCTGGGAGGTAGAACTAGGGGAGACTATTGATCGAGACGTTTGGTCTAAATGGTCGACCATGGTGCAAAAGGGGATTTTGAACACTTTTCTGGACCCCACCAATCTTAACAACCTAAGACCCATCTCCTTACTCCCTTTTGTCTCCAAACTCCTTGAACGTTTAGTCTACAACCCGAATGAGCGACCATCTCATTGAGAATAACCTTCTTGATCCCCTTTAGTCTGGATTTCGTCCACAGCACTCCACAGAAATTGCTCTCCTAAAACTCACAAACGACTTACTAACAGCTAAAACCATTATGGGTAATAATGGGATCAGAGCTCTAAACTCCCTGGTCAATTAGCCTGGGAGGTGGACCTAGGGAAGACTATTGATCAGGACGTTTGGTCCAAATGGTCGACCATGGTGCAAAAGGGAATTTTGAACACTTTTCTGGACCCCACCAATCTTAACAACCTAAGACCCATCTCCTTACTCCCTTTTGTCTCCAAACTCCTTGAACGTTTAGTCTACAATCCGACTGAGCGACCATCTCATTGAGAATAACCTTCTTGATCCCCTTTAGTCTGGATTTCGTCTACAGCACTCCACAGAAGCTGCTCTCCTAAAACTCACAAACGACTTACTAACAGCTAAAACCATTATGGGTAATAATGGGATCAGAGCTCTAAACTCCCCGGTCAATTATCCTGGGAGGTGGACCTAGGGGAGACTATTGATCGAGACGTTTGGTCCAAATGGTCGACCATAGTGCAAAAGGGTATTTTGAACACTTTTCTGGACCCCACCAATCTTAACAACCTAAGACCCATCTCCTTACTCCCTTTTGTCTCCAAACTCCTTGAACGTTTAGTCTACAACCCGAATGAGCGACCATCTCATTGAGAATAACCTTCTTGATCCCCTTTAGTCTGGATTT
Source organism: Aquarana catesbeiana (assembly GCF_042186555.1). Taxonomy (NCBI): domain Eukaryota; kingdom Metazoa; phylum Chordata; class Amphibia; order Anura; family Ranidae; genus Aquarana; species Aquarana catesbeiana. The sequence goes on from NC_133335.1 coordinate 215,563,085, forward strand.
CATCCACAGCACTCCACAGAAATTGCTCTCCTTAAACTCACAAACAACTTACTAACAGCTAAAACCATTATGGGTAATAATGGGATCAGAGCTCTAAACTCCCTGGTCAATTAGCCTGGGAGGTGGACCTAGGGGAGACTATTGATCAGGACGTTTGGTCCAAATGGTCGACCATGGTGCAAAAGGGAATTTTGAACACTTTTCTGGACCCCACCAATCTTAACAACCTAAGACCCATCTCCTTACTCCCTTTTGTCTCCAAACTCCTTGAACGTTTATTCTACAATCCGACTGAGCGACCATCTCATTGAGAATAACCTTCTTGATCCCCTTTAGTCTGGATTTCGTCCACAGCACTCCACAGAAACTGTTCTCCTAAAACTCACAAACGACTTACTAACAGCTAAAACCATTATGGGTAATAATGGGATCAGAGCTCTAAACTCCCTGGTCAATTAGCCTGGGAGGTGGACCTAGGGGAGACTATTGATCAGGACGTTTGGTCCAAATGGTCGACCATGGTGCAAAAGGGAATTTTGAACACTTTTCTGGACCCCACCAATCTTAACAACCTAAGACCCATCTCCTTACTCCCTTTTGTCTCCAAACTCCTTGAACGTTTAGTCTACAATCCGACTGAGCGACCATCTCATTGAGAATAACCTTCTTGATCCCCTTTAGTCTGGATTTCGTCCACAGCACTCCACAGAAACTGCTCTCCTAAAACTCACAAACGACTTACTAACAGCTAAAACCAGTATGGGTAATAATGGGATCAGAGCTCTAAACTCCCTGGTCAATTAGCCTGGGAGGTGGACCTAGGGGAGACTATTGATCAGGACGTTTGGTCCAAATGGTCGACCATGGTGCAAAAGGGAATTTTGAACACTTTTCTGGACGCCACCAATCTTAACAACCTAAGACCCATCTCCTTACTCCCTTTTGTCTCCAAACTCCTTGAACGTTTAGTCTACAATCCGACTGATCGACCATCTCATTGAGAATAACCTTCTTGATCCCCTTTAGTCTGGATTTCGTCCACAGCACTCCACAGAAACTGCTCTCCTAAAACTCACAAACGACTTACTAACAGCTAAAACCATTATGGGTAATAATGGGATCAGAGCTCTAAACTCCCCGGTCAATTATCCTGGGAGGTGAACCTAGGGGAGACTATTGATCGAGACGTTTGGTCCAAATGGTCGACCATGATGCAAAAGGGAATTTTGAACACTTTTCTGGACCCCACCAATCTTAACAACCTAAGACCCATCTCCTTACTCCCTTTTGTCTCCAAACTCCTTGAACGTTTAGTCTACAACCCGAATGAGCGACCATCTCATTGAGAATAACCTTCTTGATCCCCTTTAGTCTGGATTTCGTCCACAGCACTCCACTGAAACTGCTCTCCTAAAACTCACAAACGACTTACTAACAGCTAAAACCATTATGGGTAATAATGGGATCAGAGCTCTAAACTCCCTGGTCAATTAGCCTGGGAGGTGGACCTAGGGGAGACTATTGATCAGGACGTTTGGTCCAAATGGTCGACCATGGTGCAAAAGGGGATTTTGAACACTTTTCTGGACCCCACTAATCTTAACAACCTAAGACCCATCTCCTTACTCCCTTTTGTCTCCAAACTCCTTGAACGTTTATTCTACAATCCGACTGAGCGACCATCTTATTGAGAATAACCTTCTTGATCCCCTTTAGTCTGGATTTCGTCCACAGCACTCCACAGAAACTGCTCTCCTAAAACTCACAAACAACTTACTAACAGCTAAAACCATTATGGGTAATAATGGGATCAGAGCTCTAAACTCCCCGGTCAATTATCCTGGGAGGTAGAACTAGGGGAGACTATTGATCGAGACGTTTGGTCTAAATGGTCGACCATGGTGCAAAAGGGGATTTTGAACACTTTTCTGGACCCCACCAATCTTAACAACCTAAGACCCATCTCCTTACTCCCTTTTGTCTCCAAACTCCTTGAACGTTTAGTCTACAACCCGAATGAGCGACCATCTCATTGAGAATAACCTTCTTGATCCCCTTTAGTCTGGATTTCGTCCACAGCACTCCACAGAAATTGCTCTCCTAAAACTCACAAACGACTTACTAACAGCTAAAACCATTATGGGTAATAATGGGATCAGAGCTCTAAACTCCCTGGTCAATTAGCCTGGGAGGTGGACCTAGGGAAGACTATTGATCAGGACGTTTGGTCCAAATGGTCGACCATGGTGCAAAAGGGAATTTTGAACACTTTTCTGGACCCCACCAATCTTAACAACCTAAGACCCATCTCCTTACTCCCTTTTGTCTCCAAACTCCTTGAACGTTTAGTCTACAATCCGACTGAGCGACCATCTCATTGAGAATAACCTTCTTGATCCCCTTTAGTCTGGATTTCGTCTACAGCACTCCACAGAAGCTGCTCTCCTAAAACTCACAAACGACTTACTAACAGCTAAAACCATTATGGGTAATAATGGGATCAGAGCTCTAAACTCCCCGGTCAATTATCCTGGGAGGTGGACCTAGGGGAGACTATTGATCGAGACGTTTGGTCCAAATGGTCGACCATGGTGCAAAAGGGTATTTTGAACACTTTTCTGGACCCCACCAATCTTAACAACCTAAGACCCATCTCCTTACTCCCTTTTGTCTCCAAACTCCTTGAACGTTTAGTCTACAACCCGAATGAGCGACCATCTCATTGAGAATAACCTTCTTGATCCCCTTTAGTCTGGATTTCATCCACAGCACTCCACAGAAATTGCTCTCCTTAAACTCACAAACAACTTACTAACAGCTAAAACCATTATGGGTAATAATGGGATCAGAGCTCTAAACTCCCTGGTCAATTAGCCTGGGAGGTGGACCTAGGGGAGACTATTGATCAGGACGTTTGGTCCAAATGGTCGACCATGGTGCAAAAGGGAATTTTGAACACTTTTCTGGACCCCACCAATCTTAACAACCTAAGACCCATCTCCTTACTCCCTTTTGTCTCCAAACTCCTTGAACGTTTATTCTACAATCCGACTGAGCGACCATCTCATTGAGAATAACCTTCTTGATCCCCTTTAGTCTGGATTTCGTCCACAGCACTCCACAGAAACTGTTCTCCTAAAACTCACAAACGACTTACTAACAGCTAAAACCATTATGGGTAATAATGGGATCAGAGCTCTAAACTCCCTGGTCAATTAGCCTGGGAGGTGGACCTAGGGGAGACTATTGATCAGGACGTTTGGTCCAAATGGTCGACCATGGTGCAAAAGGGAATTTTGAACACTTTTCTGGACCCCACCAATCTTAACAACCTAAGACCCATCTCCTTACTCCCTTTTGTCTCCAAACTCCTTGAACGTTTAGTCTACAATCCGACTGAGCGACCATCTCATTGAGAATAACCTTCTTGATCCCCTTTAGTCTGGATTTCGTCCACAGCACTCCACAGAAACTGCTCTCCTAAAACTCACAAACGACTTACTAACAGCTAAAACCATTATGGGTAATAATGGGATCAGAGCTCTAAACTCCCCGGTCAATTATCCTGGGAGGTGGACCTAGGGGAGACTATTGATCGAGACGTTTGGTCTAAATGGTCGACCATGGTGCAAAAGGGGATTTTGAACACTTTTCTGGACCCCACCAATCTTAACAACCTAAGACCCATCTCCTTACTCCCTTTTGTCTCCAAACTCCTTGAACGTTTAGTCTACAACCCGAATGAGCGACCATCTCATTGAGAATAACCTTCTTGATCCCCTTTAGTCTGGATTTCGTCCACAGCACTCCACAGAAATTGCTCTCCTAAAACTCACAAACGACTTACTAACAGCTAAAACCATTATGGGTAATAATGGGATCAGAGCTCTAAACTCCCTGGTCAATTAGCCTGGGAGGTGGACCTAGGGGAGACTATTGATCAGGACGTTTGGTCCAAATGGTCGACCATGGTGCAAAAGGGAATTTTGAACACTTTTCTGGACCCCACCAATCTTAACAACCTAAGACCCATCTCCTTACTCCCTTTTGTCTCCAAACTCCTTGAACGTTTATTCTACAATCCGACTGAGCGACCATCTCATTGAGAATAACCTTCTTGATCCCCTTTAGTCTGGATTTCGTCCACAGCACTCCACAGAAACTGCTCTCCTAAAACTCACAAACGACTTACTAACAGCTAAAACCATTATGGGTAATAATGGGATCAGAGCTCTAAACTCCCTGGTCAATTAGCCTGGGAGGTGGACCTAGGGGAGACTATTGATCAGGACGTTTAGTCCAAATGGTCGACCATGGTGCAAAATGGAATTTTGAACACTTTTCTGGACCCCACCAATCTTAACAACCTAAGACCCATCTCCTTACTCCCTTTTGTCTCCAAACTCCTTGAACGTTTAGTCTACAATCCGACTGAGCGACCATCTCATTGAGAATAACCTTCTTGATCCCCTTTAGTCTGGATTTCGTCCACAGCACTCCACAGAAACTGCTCTCCTAAAACTTACAAACGACTTACTAACAGCTAAAACCATTATAGGTAATAATGGGATCAGAGCTCTAAACTCCCCGGTAAATTATCCTGGGAGGTGGACCTAGGGGAGACTATTGATCGAGACGTTTGGTCCAAATGGTCGACCATGGTGCAAAAGGGAATTTTGAACACTTTTCTGGACCCCACCAATCTTAACAACCTAAGACCCATCTCCTTACTCCCTTTTGTCTCCAAACTCCTTGAACGTTTAGTCTACAACCCGAATGAGCGACCATCTCATTGAGAATAACCTTCTTGATCCCCTTTAGTCTGGATTTCATCCACAGCACTCCACAGAAATTGCTCTCCTAAAACTCACAAACGACTTACTAACAGCTAAAACCATTATGGGTAATAATGGGATCAGAGCTCTAAACTCCCTGGTCAATTAGCCTGGGAGGTGGACCTAGGGGAGACTATTGATCAGGACGTTTGGTCCAAATGGTCGACCATGGTGCAAAAGGGAATTTTGAACACTTTTCTGGACCCCACCAATCTTAACAACCTAAGACCCATCTCCTTACTCCCTTTTGTCTCCAAACTCCTTGAACGTTTAGTCTACAATCCGACTGAGCGACCATCTCATTGAGAATAACCTTCTTGATCCCCTTTAGTCTGGATTTCGTCCACAGCACTCCACAGAAACTGCTCTCCTAAAACTCACAAACGACTTACTAACAGCTAAAACCATTATGGGTAATAATGGGATCAGAGCTCTAAACTCCCCGGTCAATTATCCTGGGAGGTGAACCTAGGGGAGACTATTGATCGAGACGTTTGGTCCAAATGGTCGACCATGATGCAAAAGGGAATTTTGAACACTTTTCTGGACCCCACCAATCTTAACAACCTAAGACCCATCTCCTTACTCCCTTTTGTCTCCAAACTCCTTGAACGTTTAGTCTACAACCCGAATGAGCGACCATCTCATTGAGAATAACCTTCTTGATCCCCTTTAGTCTGGATTTCGTCCACAGCACTCCACTGAAACTGCTCTCCTAAAACTCACAAACGACTTACTAACAGCTAAAACCATTATGGGTAATAATGGGATCAGAGCTCTAAACTCCCTGGTCAATTAGCCTGGGAGGTGGACCTAGGGGAGACTATTGATCAGGACGTTTGGTCCAAATGGTCGACCATGGTGCAAAAGGGGATTTTGAACACTTTTCTGGACCCCACTAATCTTAACAACCTAAGACCCATCTCCTTACTCCCTTTTGTCTCCAAACTCCTTGAACGTTTATTCTACAATCCGACTGAGCGACCATCTTATTGAGAATAACCTTCTTGATCCCCTTTAGTCTGGATTTCGTCCACAGCACTCCACAGAAACTGCTCTCCTAAAACTCACAAACAACTTACTAACAGCTAAAACCATTATGGGTAATAATGGGATCAGAGCTCTAAACTCCCCGGTCAATTATCCTGGGAGGTAGAACTAGGGGAGACTATTGATCGAGACGTTTGGTCTAAATGGTCGACCATGGTGCAAAAGGGGATTTTGAACACTTTTCTGGACCCCACCAATCTTAACAACCTAAGACCCATCTCCTTACTCCCTTTTGTCTCCAAACTCCTTGAACGTTTAGTCTACAACCCGAATGAGCGACCATCTCATTGAGAATAACCTTCTTGATCCCCTTTAGTCTGGATTTCGTCCACAGCACTCCACAGAAATTGCTCTCCTAAAACTCACAAACGACTTACTAACAGCTAAAACCATTATGGGTAATAATGGGATCAGAGCTCTAAACTCCCTGGTCAATTAGCCTGGGAGGTGGACCTAGGGAAGACTATTGATCAGGACGTTTGGTCCAAATGGTCGACCATGGTGCAAAAGGGAATTTTGAACACTTTTCTGGACCCCACCAATCTTAACAACCTAAGACCCATCTCCTTACTCCCTTTTGTCTCCAAACTCCTTGAACGTTTAGTCTACAATCCGACTGAGCGACCATCTCATTGAGAATAACCTTCTTGATCCCCTTTAGTCTGGATTTCGTCTACAGCACTCCACAGAAGCTGCTCTCCTAAAACTCACAAACGACTTACTAACAGCTAAAACCATTATGGGTAATAATGGGATCAGAGCTCTAAACTCCCCGGTCAATTATCCTGGGAGGTGGACCTAGGGGAGACTATTGATCGAGACGTTTGGTCCAAATGGTCGACCATAGTGCAAAAGGGTATTTTGAACACTTTTCTGGACCCCACCAATCTTAACAACCTAAGACCCATCTCCTTACTCCCTTTTGTCTCCAAACTCCTTGAACGTTTAGTCTACAACCCGAATGAGCGACCATCTCATTGAGAATAACCTTCTTGATCCCCTTTAGTCTGGATTTCATCCACAGCACTCCACAGAAATTGCTCTCCTTAAACTCACAAACAACTTACTAACAGCTAAAACCATTATGGGTAATAATGGGATCAGAGCTCTAAACTCCCTGGTCAATTAGCCTGGGAGGTGGACCTAGGGGAGACTATTGATCAGGACGTTTGGTCCAAATGGTCGACCATGGTGCAAAAGGGAATTTTGAACACTTTTCTGGACCCCACCAATCTTAACAACCTAAGACCCATCTCCTTACTCCCTTTTGTCTCCAAACTCCTTGAACGTTTATTCTACAATCCGACTGAGCGACCATCTCATTGAGAATAACCTTCTTGATCCCCTTTAGTCTGGATTTCGTCCACAGCACTCCACAGAAACTGTTCTCCTAAAACTCACAAACGACTTACTAACAGCTAAAACCATTATGGGTAATAATGGGATCAGAGCTCTAAACTCCCTGGTCAATTAGCCTGGGAGGTGGACCTAGGGGAGACTATTGATCAGGACGTTTGGTCCAAATGGTCGACCATGGTGCAAAAGGGAATTTTGAACACTTTTCTGGACCCCACCAATCTTAACAACCTAAGACCCATCTCCTTACTCCCTTTTGTCTCCAAACTCCTTGAACGTTTAGTCTACAATCCGACTGAGCGACCATCTCATTGAGAATAACCTTCTTGATCCCCTTTAGTCTGGATTTCGTCCACAGCACTCCATAGAAACTGCTCTCCTAAAACTCACAAACGACTTACTAACAGCTAAAACCATTATGGGTAATAATGGGATCAGAGCTCTAAACTCCCCGGTCAATTATCCTGGGAGGTGGACCTAGGGGAGACTATTGATCGAGACGTTTGGTCTAAATGGTCGACCAAGGTGCAAAAGGGGATTTTGAACACTTTTCTGGACCCCACCAATCTTAACAACCTAAGACCCATCTCCTTACTCCCTTTTGTCTCCAAACTCCTTGAACGTTTAGTCTACAACCCGAATGAGCGACCATCTCATTGAGAATAACCTTCTTGATTCCCTTTAGTCTGGATTTCATCCACAGCACTCCACAGAAATTGCTCTCCTAAAACTCACAAACGACTTACTAACAGCTAAAACCATTATGGGTAATAATGGGATCAGAGCTCTAAACTCCCTGGTCAATTAGCCTGGGAGGTGGACCTAGGGGAGACTATTGATCAGGACGTTTGGTCCAAATGGTCGACCATGGTGCAAAAGGGAATTTTGAACACTTTTCTGGACCCCACCAATCTTAACAACCTAAGACCCATCTCCTTACTCCCTTTTGTCTCCAAACTCCTTGAACGTTTATTCTACAATCCGACTGAGCGACCATCTCATTGAGAATAACCTTCTTGATCCCCTTTAGTCTGGATTTCGTCCACAGCACTCCACAGAAACTGCTCTCCTAAAACTCACAAACGACTTACTAACAGCTAAAACCAGTATGGGTAATAATGGGATCAGAGCTCTAAACTCCCTGGTCAATTAGCCTGGGAGGTGGACCTAGGGGAGACTATTGATCAGGACGTTTGGTCCAAATGGTCGACCATGGTGCAAAAGGGAATTTTGAACACTTTTCTGGACGCCACCAATCTTAACAACCTAAGACCCATCTCCTTACTCCCTTTTGTCTCCAAACTCCTTGAACGTTTAGTCTACAATCCGACTGAGCGACCATCTCATTGAGAATAACCTTCTTGATCCCCTTTAGTCTGGATTTCGTCCACAGCACTCCACAGAAACTGCTCTCCTAAAACTCACAAACGACTTACTAACAGCTAAAACCATTATGGGTAATAATGGGATCAGAGCTCTAAACTCCCCGGTCAATTATCCTGGGAGGTGAACCTAGGGGAGACTATTGATCGAGACGTTTGGTCCAAATGGTCGACCATGATGCAAAAGGGAATTTTGAACACTTTTCTGGACCCCACCAATCTTAACAACCTAAGACCCATCTCCTTACTCCCTTTTGTCTCCAAACTCCTTGAACGTTTAATCTACAACCCGAATGAGCGACCATCTCATTGAGAATAACCTTCTTGATCCCCTTTAGTCTGGATTTCATCCACAGCACTCCACAGAAATTGCTCTCCTAAAACTCACAAACGACTTACTAACAGCTAAAACCATTATGGGTAATAATGGGATCAGAGCTCTAAACTCCCTGGTCAATTAGCCTGGGAGGTGGACCTAGGGGAGACTATTGATCAGGACGTTTGGTCCAAATGGTCGACCATGGTGCAAAAGGGAATTTTGAACACTTTTCTGGACCCCACCAATCTTAACAACCTAAGACCCATCTCCTTACTCCCTTTTGTCTCCAAACTCCTTGAACGTTTATTCTACAATCCGACTGAGCGACCATCTCATTGAGAATAACCTTCTTGATCCCCTTTAGTCTGGATTTCGTCCACAGCACTCCACAGAAACTGCTCTCCTAAAACTCACAAACGACTTACTAACAGCTAAAACCAGTATGGGTAATAATGGGATCAGAGCTCTAAACTCCCTGGTCAATTAGCCTGGGAGGTGGACCTAGGGGAGACTATTGATCAGGACGTTTGGTCCAAATGGTCGACCATGGTGCAAAAGGGAATTTTGAACACTTTTCTGGACGCCACCAATCTTAACAACCTAAGACCCATCTCCTTACTCCCTTTTGTCTCCAAACTCCTTGAACGTTTAGTCTACAATCCGACTGATCGACCATCTCATTGAGAATAACCTTCTTGATCCCCTTTAGTCTGGATTTCGTCCACAGCACTCCACAGAAACTGCTCTCCTAAAACTCACAAACGACTTACTAACAGCTAAAACCATTATGGGTAATAATGGGATCAGAGCTCTAAACTCCCCGGTCAATTATCCTGGGAGGTGGACCTAGGGGAGACTATTGATCGAGACGTTTGGTCTAAATGGTCGACCATGGTGCAAAAGGGGGTTTTGAACACTTTTCTGGACCCCACCAATCTTAACAACCTAAGACCCATCTCCTTACTCCCTTTTGTCTCCAAACTCCTTGAACGTTTAGTCTACAACCCGAATGAGCGACCATCTCATTGAGAATAACCTTCTTGATCCCCTTTAGTCTGGATTTCGTCCACAGCACTCCACAGAAATTGCTCTCCTAAAACTCACAAACGACTTACTAACAGCTAAAACCATTATGGGTAATAATGGGATCAGAGCTCTAAACTCCCTGGTCAATTAGCCTGGGAGGTGGACCTAGGGGAGACTATTGATCAGGACGTTTGGTCCAAATGGTCGACCATGGTGCAAAAGGGAATTTTGAACACTTTTCTGGACCCCACCAATCTTAACAACCTAAGACCCATCTCCTTACTCCCTTTTGTCTCCAAACTCCTTGAACGTTTATTCTACAATCCGACTGAGCGACCATCTCATTGAGAATAACCTTCTTGATCCCCTTTAGTCTGGATTTCGTCCACAGCACTCCACAGAAACTGCTCTCCTAAAACTCACAAACGACTTACTAACAGCTAAAACCAGTATGGGTAATAATGGGATCAGAGCTCTAAACCCCCTGGTCAATTAGCCTGGGAGGTGGACCTAGGGGAGACTATTGATCAGGACGTTTGGTCCAAATGGTCGACCATGGTGCAAAAGGGAATTTTGAACACTTTTCTGGACGCCACCAATCTTAACAACCTAAGACCCATCTCCTTACTCCCTTTTGTCTCCAAACTCCTTGAACGTTTAGTCTACAATCCGACTGAGCGACCATCTCATTGAGAATAATCTTCTTGATCCCCTTTAGTCTGGATTTCGTCCACAGCACTCCACAGAAACTGCTCTCCTAAAACTCACAAACGACTTACTAACAGCTAAAACCATTATGGGTAATAATGGGATCAGAGCTCTAAACTCCCCGGTCAATTATCCTGGGAGGTGAACCTAGGGGAGACTATTGATCGAGACGTTTGGTCCAAATGGTCGACCATGATGCAAAAGGGAATTTTGAACACTTTTCTGGACCCCACCAATCTTAACAACCTAAGACCCATCTCCTTACTCCCTTTTGTCTCCAAACTCCTTGAACGTTTAGTCTACAACCCGAATGAGCGACCATCTCATTGAGAATAACCTTCTTGATCCCCTTTAGTCTGGATTTCGTCCACAGCACTCCACTGAAACTGCTCTCCTAAAACTCACAAACGACTTACTAACAGCTAAAACCATTATGGGTAATAATGGGATCAGAGCTCTAAACTCCCTGGTCAATTAGCCTGGGAGGTGGACCTAGGGGAGACTATTGATCAGGACGTTTGGTCCAAATGGTCGACCATGGTGCAAAAGGGGATTTTGAACACTTTTCTGGACCCCACCAATCTTAACAACCTAAGACCCATCTCCTTACTCCCTTTTGTCTCCAAACTCCTTGAACGTTTATTCTACAATCCGACTGAGCGACCATCTTATTGAGAATAACCTTCTTGATCCCCTTTAGTCTGGATTTCGTCCACAGCACTCCACAGAAACTGCTCTCCTAAAACTCACAAACGACTTACTAACAGCTAAAACCATTATGGGTAATAATGGGATCAGAGCTCTAAACTCCCTGGTCAATTAGCCTGGGAGGTAGACCTAGGGGAGACTATTGATCAGGACGTTTGGTCCAAATGGTCGACCATGGTGCAAAAGGGAATTTTGAACACTTTTCTGGACCCCACCAATCTTAACAACCTAAGACCCATCTCCTTACTCCCTTTTGTCTCCAAACTCCTTGAACGTTTAGTCTACAATCCGACTGAGCGACCATCTCATTGAGAATAACCTTCTTGATCCCCTTTAGTCTGGATTTCGTCCACAGCACTCCACAGAAACTGCTCTCCTAAAACTCACAAACGACTTATTAACAGCTAAAACCATTATGGGTAATAATGGGATCAGAGCTCTAAACTCCCCGGTCAATTATCCTGGGAGGTGGACCTAGGGGAGACTATTGATCGAGACGTTTGGTCTAAATGGTTGACCATGGTGCAAAAGGGAATTTTGAACACTTTTCTGGACCCCACCAATCTTAACAACCTAAGACCCATCTCCTTACTCCCTTTTGTCTCCAAACTCCTTGAACGTTTATTCTGCAATCCGACTGAGCGACCATCTCATTGAGAATAACCTTCTTGATCCCCTTTAGTCTGGATTTCGTCCACAGCACTCCACAGAAACTGCTCTCCTAAAACTCACAAACGACTTACTAACAGCTAAAACCATTATGGGTAATAATGGGATCAGAGCTCTAAACTCCCTGGTCAATTAGCCTGGGAGGTAGACCTAGGGGAGACTATTGATCAGGACGTTTGGTCCAAATGGTCGACCATGGTGCAAAAGGGAGTTTTGAACACTTTTCTGGACCCCACCAATCTTAACAACCTAAGACCCATCTCCTTACTCCCTTTTGTCTCCAAACTCCTTGAACGTTTAGTCTACAATCCGACTGAGCGACCATCTCATTGAGAATAACCTTCTTGATCCCCTTTAGTCTGGATTTCGTCCACAGCACTCCACAGAAACTGCTCTCCTAAAACTCACAAACGACTTACTAACAGCTAAAACCATTATGGGTAATAATGGGATCAGAGCTCTAAACTCCCCGGTCAATTATCCTGGAAGGTGGACCTAGGGGAGACTATTGATCGAGACGTTTGCTCCAAATGGTCGACCATGGTGCAAAAGGGAATTTTGAACACTTTTCTGGACCCCACCAATCTTAACAACCTAAGACCCATCTCCTTACTCCCTTTTGTCTCCAAACTCCTTGAACGTTTATTCTACAATCCGACTGAGCGACCATCTCATTGAGAATAACCTTCTTGATCCCCTTTAGTCTGGATTTCGTCCACAGCACTCCACAGAAACTGCTCTCCTAAAACTCACAAACGACTTACTAACAGCTAAAACCATTATGGGTAATAATGGGATCAGTGCTCTAAACTCCCTGGTCAATTAGCCTGGGAGGTCGACCTAGGGGAGACTATTGATCAGGACGTTTGGTCCAAATGGTCGACCATGGTGCAAAAGGGAATTTTGAACACTTTTCTGGACCCCACCAATCTTAACAACCTAAGACCCATCTCCTTACTCCCTTTTGTCTCCAAACTCCTTGAACGTTTAGTCTACAATCCGACTGAGCGACCATCTCATTGAGAATAACCTTCTTGATCCCCTTTAGTCTGGATTTCGTCCACAGCACTCCACTGAAACTGCTCTCCTAAAACTCACAAACGACTTACTAACAGCTAAAACCATTATGGGTAATAATGGGATCAGAGCTCTAAACTCCCTGGTCAATTAGCCTGGGAGGTGGACCTAGGGGAGACTATTGATCAGGACGTTTGGTCCAAATGGTCGACCATGGTGCAAAAGGGGATTTTGAACACTTTTCTGGACCCCACCAATCTTAACAACCTAAGACCCATCTCCTTACTCCCTTTTGTCTCCAAACTCCTTGAACGTTTATTCTACAATCCGACTGAGCGACCATCTTATTGAGAACAACCTTCTTGATCCCCTTTAGTCTGGATTTCGTCCACAGCACTCCACAGAAACTGCTCTCCTAAAACTCACAAACGACTTACTAACAGCTAAAACCATTATGGGTAATAATGGGATCAGTGCTCTAAACTCCCTGGTCAATTAGCCTGGGAGGTGGACCTAGGGGAGACTATTGATCAGGACGTTTGGTCCAAATGGTCGACTATGGTGCAAAAGGGAATTTTGAACACTTTTCTGGACCCCACCAATCTTAACAACCTAAGACCCATCTCCTTACTCCCTTTTGTCTCCAAACTCCTTGAACGTTTAGTCTACAATCCGACTGAGCGACCATCTCATTGAGAATAACCTTCTTGATCCCCTTTAGTCTGGATTTCGTCCACAGCACTCCACAGAAACTGCTCTCCTAAAACTCACAAACGACTTATTAACAGCTAAAACCATTATGGGTAATAATGGGATCAGAGCTCTAAACTCCCCGGTCAATTATCCTGGGAGGTGGACCTAGGGGAGACTATTGATCGAGACGTTTGGTCTAAATGGTTGACCATGGTGCAAAAGGGAATTTTGAACACTTTTCTGGACCCCACCAATCTTAACAACCTAAGACCCATCTCCTTACTCCCTTTTGTCTCCAAACTCCTTGAACGTTTAGTCTACAACCCGAATGAGCGACCATCTCATTGAGAATAACCTTCTTGATCCCCTTTAGTCTGGATTTCGTCCACAGCACTCCACAGAAATTGCTCTCCTAAAACTCACAAATGACTTACTAACAGCTAAAACCATTATGGGTAATAATGGGATCAGAGCTCTAAACTCCCTGGTCAATTAGCCTGGGAGGCGGACCTAGGGGAGACTATTGATCAGGACGTTTGGTCCAAATGGTCGACCATGGTGCAAAAGGGAATTTTGAACACTTTTCTGGACCCCACCAATCTTAACAACCTAAGACCCATCTCCTTACTCCCTTTTGTCTCCAAACTCCTTGAACGTTTATTCTACAATCCGACTGAGCGACCATCTCATTGAGAATAACCTTCTTGATCCCCTTTAGTCTGGATTTCGTCCACAGCACTCCACAGAAACTGCTCTCCTAAAACTCACAAACGACTTACTAACAGCTAAAACCATTATGGGTAATAATGGGATCAGTGCTCTAAACTCCCTGGTCAATTAGCCTGGGAGGTGGACCTAGGGGAGACTATTGATCAGGACGTTTGGTCCAAATGGTCGACCATGGTGCAAAAGGGAATTTTGAACACTTTTCTGGACCCCACCAATCTTAACAACCTAAGACCCATCTCCTTACTCCCTTTTGTCTCCAAACTCCTTGAACGTTTAGTCTACAATCCGACTGAGCGACCATCTCATTGAGAATAACCTTCTTGATCCCCTTTAGTCTGGATTTCGTCCAGAGCACTCCACAGAAACTGCTCTCCTAAAACTCACAAACGACTTACTAACAGCTAAAACCATTATAGGTAATAATGGGATCAGAGCTCTAAACTCCCCGGTCAATTATCCTGGGAGGTGGACCTAAGGGAGACTATTGATCGAGACGTTTGGTCCAAATGGTCGACCATGGTGCAAAAGGGAGTTTTGAACACTTTTCTGGACCCCACCAATCTTAACAACCTAAGACCCATCTCCTTACTCCCTTTTGTCTCCAAACTCCTTGAACGTTTAGTCTACAATCCGACTGAGCGACCATCTCATTGAGAATAACCTTCTTGATCACCTTTAGTCTGGATTTCGTCCACAGCACTCCACAGAAACTGCTCTCCTAAAACTCACAAACGACTTACTAACAGCTAAAACCATTATGGGTAATAATGGGATCAGAGCTCTAAACTCCCCGGTCAATTATCCTGGGAGGTGGACCTAGGGGAGACTATTGATCGAGACGTTTGGTCTAAATGGTCGACCATGGTGCAAAAGGGGATTTTGAACACTTTTCTGGACCCCACCAATCTTAACAACCTAAGACCCATCTCCTTACTCCCTTTTGTCTCCAAACTCCTTGAACGTTTAGTCTACAACCCGAATGAGCGACCATCTCATTGAGAATAACCTTCTTGATCCCCTTTAGTCTGGATTTCGTCCACAGCACTCCACAGAAATTGCTCTCCTAAAACTCACAAACGACTTACTAACAGCTAAAACCATTATGGGTAATAATGGGATCAGAGCTCTAAACTCCCTGGTCAATTAGCCTGGGAGGTGGACCTAGGGGAGACTATTGATCAGGACGTTTGGTCCAAATGGTCGACCATGGTGCAAAAGGGAATTTTGAACACTTTTCTGGACCCCACCAATCTTAACAACCTAAGACCCATCTCCTTACTCCCTTTTGTCTCCAAACTCCTTGAACGTTTATTCTACAATCCGACTGAGCGACCATCTCATTGAGAATAACCTTCTTGATCCCCTTTAGTCTGGATTTCGTCCACAGCACTCCACAGAAACTGCTCTCCTAAAACTCACAAACGACTTACTAACAGCTAAAACCATTATGGGTAATAATGGGATCAGAGCTCTAAACTCCCTGGTCAATTAGCCTGGGAGGTGGACCTAGGGGAGACTATTGATCAGGACGTTTGGTCCAAATGGTCGACCATGGTGCAAAATGGAATTTTGAACACTTTTCTGGACCCCACCAATCTTAACAACCTAAGACCCATCTCCTTACTCCCTTTTGTCTCCAAACTCCTTGAACGTTTAGTCTACAATCCGACTGAGCGACCATCTCATTGAGAATAACCTTCTTGATCCCCTTTAATCTGGATTTCGTCCACAGCACTCCACAGAAACTGCTCTCCTAAAACTTACAAACGACTTACTAACAGCTAAAACCATTATAGGTAATAATGGGATCAGAGCTCTAAACTCCCCGGTCAATTATCCTGGGAGGTGGACCTAGGGGAGACTATTGATCGAGACGTTTGGTCCAAATGGTCGACCATGGTGCAAAAGGGAATTTTGAACACTTTTCTGGACCCCACCAATCTTAACAACCTAAGACCCATCTCCTTACTCCCTTTTGTCTCCAAACTCCTTGAACGTTTAGTCTACAACCCGAATGAGCGACCATCTCATTGAGAATAACCTTCTTGATCCCCTTTAGTCTGGATTTCATCCACAGCACTCCACAGAAATTGCTCTCCTAAAACTCACAAACGACTTACTAACAGCTAAAACCATTATGGGTAATAATGGGATCAGAGCTCTAAACTCCCTGGTCAATTAGCCTGGGAGGTGGACCTAGGGGAAACTATTGATCAGGACGTTTGGTCCAAATGGTCGACCATGGTGCAAAAGGGAATTTTGAACACTTTTCTGGACCCCACCAATCTTAACAACCTAATGCCGCGTACACACGGTCGGACTTTTCGTCTACAAAAGTCCAACGGACGCTGACGGACTAAAGCTGGCTGGTAATCCGATCGTGTGTGGGTTTCTCCGGACTTTCAACTGACTTTTTTAGCCTCAAATCCGACGGACTTTAGATTTGAAGCATGCTTCAAATCTTTACGTCGTAACTACGACGGACCCCGAAGTCCGCTCGTCTGTATGCTAGTCCGACGGACAAAAAAACGACGCATGCTCATAAGCAAAAACTAAACGGAAGCACTCGGTCTAGTAAAACTAGTGTTCGTATTGTAGGTAGCACATTCATCACGCTGCAAAATCTGTGATCGTTGAATGCAGCGCATTTTATTTCTTCTTTACGAATGCTCTAAAGAACGAAGGTGTTTTGCTCTTCATAATCAGAGTTCTCCCAAACTGATTTCTGGAATCTTTTTCTCTTTGATCTCATGAATGATATAGTATGCATTTTAAAAACAAGGTTTCCATACTAATAATACTTTTTCCCCTTTTTTTTTTTTTTTTTTTTTTTAGGTTTGTAAAGTTACCACAAAGAACCCATTATTCTTTTTGTTTTTAATAGTGATTATTTTTTAGTTTTTAGATAAAGTTAACCCAAAGCACCGTTTTTGGTTATGTAAATTTTTTGATTTTCAAGACTTACCACTTGAACATTATTAACATTAGTAATGTATTTTTGGTGTGTTTTTTCCAAACTCAATGAGATTGTTGTCCCTTGTTAATTTAACATTGTGTGTAAAATCAATGATTTCAAAGAAAACACATAAAGTCTTTTGCTAAACTCAAAAAAGATCCATTTATTCATGGTCAAAATAAAATAAAGAGGAAGTCAACGCTGGAAAAAGTCGGTGTACAAGAAAATTGGGATCTTGCGGAGTCCATATAAGAGGGAGCACAATCTGGTCCAAGAATCCCAGAGATCAACAGCACCAGCAGATGATCTAGATGTCCCCAGACTGTGGTCCTACAACAGCCTGCGTCTTCTGTCAGACCAGACTGAACCCAGGTCATCATTTTCTTCTCTTCCCTGCAGCCTTTCCTCCACGCTGCCCTGCAGCCTTCCCTGTAGCCTTCTTTTGAGGCTGTGGCTCTGGTGTTTCAGTTGTGGCAGGAGGAGGAGGAGGAGGAGGAGGAGGGGGGGCTGCCTCATGTAGTTGGGTGTTTTGTGTTAGCGTGCCCTGCAGCCCCTTATGGATTGTTTCCCCAAATAGGCGCTCACAAATGAGGCGCTGCTCCCAATCCATCTGAAGAAGCCTGCTGGCTAAGTAGCAGCCATAGGATTCTTCCGCTTCGGGGGGGCTCGTTAAAAAACGGGTGGCCTCTTGCATGAGGCGCAGGGATGCGTCCTGTGTGACCATCCCCTTCCTGGCCCTTTTTTTGGGAAGGTGGAGGGGAGGCACTTGGGATTCAGTCAGGCTCCTACTGGGCCCAGCCACCTCACTTGGCCCAGCCACCTCACTTGGCCCAGCCACCTCACTGGGAGCAGCCACCTCACTGGGAGCAGCCACCTCACTGGGAGCAGCCACCTCCTGCCTGACACTGGGCCCAGCCTCCTCCAGGATGATGGTGAATCCGGCCTCCTCCAGGCTGTCCATGGGCCTGGTCTCCTCCTGCCTGCCACTTTCCCCACATTCCTCCTGGATGAACTCATCCTGTGTATAAAAAAAGGACAATAGTTTGAGTATATTTTTTTGGGTTCATCAATGACACACAGTTTGATTCTCATGAATAGCAAATTCAATGTGAATACTTCTCTTTAATAAAAGAGTCTAATCAGACACCATAATTATTTCAAGCAGGTGCCAAACATATTTAGCCACTACTGTCAATTGATATGTATACACAATTTTGAGTGACAAATTATTTTAGACAATTATAACATCCAGTTAACATCATTAATATTAGTACAGTAAATATTTGTTAAAATAATTTACCTGACTCCAGATGGTCATATCTGGTTCATCCAGGATGGAAGACCCAGCTTGCTCCTCATCAGCCTCTGCTGGGGTGGAGGGAAGGGTGGAGGGAAGGGTTGAAAGTGATGGCCTGGCTTCATTCTGGTCATCCAGAAAACGGAGTTGATTGTAGTACCACAGCCTGGGTACATAAACATCATCTGCTGATGCTCCTGATCTCCTTGATTCCTGGATCTTCTTATGCTCCCTCTTATACATGTTCCTCAAGACCCCAATTTTCTTGAGCAATGTCTCCATTGTTGCTTCCGGGATGGTCGCCTGGACAAAGGCCAGAAGTCTCTCCAGCGTTGACTTCCTCACATGCTTAGCATAATACTGAGGGTGTTTCACCTCCCACAAATTCCTCATCTCTCGATATTTGGAAATAAAAGATGTAAGGAACTCTGGATCCTTAAATAGGGGATTCATTATATCTTGAAAAGATGAAGTCACAAGACAAAAAACACTTTTATTATAGGTTCTGCTAACCCCTCATCATCTTCTCCCTATGTAGGCCTCATCAATCTATCAAGCCATATAGGCCGCTTGCTACAAAGTCATGACCATAAAAACCAAAAAAATATATATCTAAAATTACCTTCGTTTTGTAACGTCCTGGTCCACTATCACCTACCACAGAACGTACGTACGACACGTGCGCAAGGCCCCTCTTTATACACTACGCATGTGTGAAACTCCGCCTGCGTCGCCCGCCCCTGACGTTCGAAATTAACTCATGTTCTCCGCCCCCTAATTCGACGCACAGAACGTACGTACGACACGTGCGCAAGGCCCCTCTTTATACACTACGCATGTGTGAAACTCCGCCTGCGTCGCCCGCCCCTGACGTTCGATTTTAACTCATGATCTCCGCCCATTTTTTGTTACGGCGCGTAGTGGAGTTAAAGAATGGCGGAGACACCTGAAATGTTGACGACCTCAGGTAGTGGAGACAGCCCGGAGGCTGGAACGTCAACGAAATCTATGAGGCCTAGATTTAAGGCCTCTAATATGAGTTTTAAAGAGATGGTGGAGATGGTGGCCATTCTTCACAAAGACGACTATGATGGCAATTATGGGCCGTACGCACGGCCAAATTTGCGCAAGGCCAAAATAATGGCGAAGGTCGTGGAGACTTTGAAGGCATCTTTTGGGGTCCAGCGCTCCAAAGATCAATTGAGAAAAAGATGGTCTGACCTGAAACTCAGGGAGCCGGATCAATACCGACGTATCCGGAAAGTTCTTAAAAAAAGTAAGTACTTGTCGTGTTTTTCTCTTGTGTTTATTACCTTGTATACTGCTCCATGTGCTTTTCCTTCCTATACGATTTTTGTTCATCGTTTTAAACGATCTTTTAATAAACCTCGTTACATATCTATAGATAGATCGATATATAGAGATATATATATAGATATATATATATATATATATATATATATATATATAGAGAGAGAGAGAGAGAGAGAGATATATATATATATATAGAGAGAGAGAGAGAGAGAGAGATATATATATATAGAGAGAGAGAGAGAGAGAGAGAGAGATATATATATATATATATATATATATATATATATAGATATAGAGATATAGAGAGAGAGAGAGATATATACATATATATATATATATAGAGAGAGAGAGAGAGATATATATATATATATATATATATATATATATATATATATATATATATATATATATATATATAGAGATAGAGATATATATATATATATATATATATATATATAGATATAGAGATATAGAGAGAGAGAGAGAGGGAGAGAGAGAGAAATATAGAGATAGGTAGATAGATATAGAAATGTAAAACATTCTTTTTGAATATTTGAAGTTATCTTAATTTTTTTGCTTTACATTTAGTTAGATATTTAGAGATTTTGTTCCAGATATAGAGAGAGATCAAAAGATTATTAACTATATTTTGAGATATTGATATCTATCTATCCGATATGTCTTTATAATTTTAAATATTGAGGTAAAATAGGAACTCTACACAAACCACTTCATTACAAATGTTGGAAAATTACTATGTACTAAAATATCTGTGTGCTAATTAGATTAATAATTTTTTGTTTCACATAGGGGAAAAATCACTCAGCCAACACCAAGAAGACAGTCCACCCCAAGCAAAACATGATTGGGAAATCAGCCCAAGTCCCATTGAGGATGTGGAGGAAGGAGAGGTGGGCGACATGGGCACCCCACCAGGTGAGTGTCTGACACACCAGCTTACGTTAATCTATGCATGGCTGCCTTTTGTTTAATGTAATTTGTCTACTCTATTTTAGGGGATCTTGTTGTGCTTGATTCAAGCTACAGTGCCACCCCCGAGGATGTGGAGGAATTAGGCTACATGGGCACCCCACCAGGTCAGTGTCTGAGACAACAGCTTTATTATGGTAAGGTAAACTATGTATGTGTGCATATTTCTAAAGACATTTTTTGGTTTCATTCCACTTTAGGTACAACAACAAGAAGTGACTATTTCACTTCTGAAAGTGCCCAACGGCTAATTGGTCAAATAATGGCCTGGAATCAAGACATGGATGAAATGCGGAATCGGCTGGATCGTATGCAGCAGGAAATGAAGGACATGATTGATGTTTTGGGTCGAATCTAAATCCCCTTTTTTAAACCCCAAAACATCAATCATGTCCTTCATTTCCTGTTTTGCTGACCCCATTCTGGGCCTTCTCTTTTTTTTTTTGGCAGAACATAAATGGCTGTTTAACCTAATGTAAAAAAGGAGGGCTGTTTCTCGTAAATACCTCAAAAATCCACAATAAAATGAAACTTGATTTTCTAAAAAACACAAAAAAAAAAAATTAAAATTGATTTGAAAAAACAAAAAAAACTAAAAAACTTGATTTTAAAAAACCAAAAAAAAATAAAAAACTTGATTTTAAAAAACCAAAAAAAAAAAAAAAACTTGATTTTAAAAAACCAAAAAAAACTAAAAAACTTGATTTTCAAAAACCAAAAAAAAACTAAAAAACTTGATTTTAAAAAACCAAAAAAAACTATAAAACTTGATTTTAAAAAACCAAAAAAAAAAAAAAAAACTTGATTTTAAAAAACCAAAAAAAAATTACAAACTTGATTTTCAAAAACCAAAAAAAAAAAAAAAAAAATTGATTTTAAAAAACCAAAAAAAACTAAAAAACTTGATTTTAAAAAACCAAAAAAAAAAAATAACTTGATTAAAAAAAAAAAAAAACATTAAAAAAAAAATTGCTTTTAAAAAAAATAAAAAAAAAAAAAACTTGATTTTCCAAAAACAAAAAATAAGCCTGTTTGCGAAAATCAAAAAGCCAAAAATATTTTTTTGTGGATTAGGTAGAAATATTTAAATATAATTATATTTTGCTACATTATTAAGATATCATTATATTTTTGTCTATGAACATTTTATACTAAATGCAGAACTGAATGCATAACAACCATTAATAAAAACATCTCCTTATAGGAATTAAATAAATGTGTGGTTTGTTATTTCAAGGCTCAGTATCATTTTGGTTATAATTGTAAAAAAGTGGTTTACAGTGGCAATGTAGCTTATTTAGACATTTAAAATTAAAATACAGTTGGCACTACAACTGCTCGACCATAACCTAGGAGACAGCCCAAAAGAAAGGCAAGCAATAAATATAATGCAAGATTTCATCAATATTTTTTTTATTGTCAAAAATTATATATCCTGGCCCATTGCAATGGCCCCCCTACCCATAAAATAATTAACATATTGCTGTCTAACTTGACGGGCACTTTGGGGGGCCAAGCCAGTACGGACAGTATCCAGGCCTGTAAGGTTGGCTTCTATTTGTCCGGCCTCAGGCCCAACTGTGCCTATATAATTGGGAGAATGCTTATTTAAAAAGTTGTGCAGAATGCAGCACGATAAAATGATAAAATTAAGTTTGTATTCCGCCAAATTAATGGCTGTTTGAAACAGGCGGAACCGGCTGGCCAGAATTCCAAACGCATTCTCAACCACTCTTCTAGCTCTGGCCAGCCGGTAATTAAAAACCCTCCTCTCCGGGGTGAGGGTTCTTTGGGGGAATGGCCTCATGAGGTGCTTGCTGAGAGCGAAGGCTTCATCGGCAATGAAGACAAAGGGGAGTCCTTCCACGTTATCCTCATCAGGTGGCAATCCCAGGCCACCACTCTGGAGACGCTGGCAGAACTCCGTCTGGGCAAATACTCCTCCATCCGACATCCGGCCATTCTTCCCCACGTCCACATATAAAAAATCATAGTGTGCCGACACCACCGCCATTAAAACAATACTGTGAAACCCCTTATAATTAAAATAATATGACCCCGAATGGGGTGGTGGCACAATGTGGACATGTTTCCCATCTATAGCCCCTCCACAATTGGGAAAGTCCCAACGGCTGTCAAAATGGGATGCCACAGTCTGCCATTCCTGTGGCGTTGAAGGAAACTGGGGAATCAAACAAGAAAACCAAAATCAATTAATTTGTAAGCTAACATTGCAAGAAAATTAGACAATTAAAAACATTATTCCCCAGCATCAGTATAACATTCAATAATTTAATTCTTCTGGAATAACTAATATGGAAAGGCACACTTATCAGATTGCTCACCCCCTCTGATGGAACATTGATTACATTTTAGGGGGTTGTGAAATCCCCAAAAAAAATTACTTTTAGGACACGCAGGAATTTAGGGACTAAAAAGGCTACAAGACTGCAGTTGTCGCACTCTGCAGGTGCAGTTGCTAACCAGCTTACAGTAAATGAGGTAATGTAAAAAGGCATTCATGTTGCAAGGAGTACACAATCACATGCAAGGGCAATTAATGAAAACACTTTGAGGCTTGCATATGATTTGATGATGGAAATCAGCAGAGCTTCTGCTCATTTACTAAAGCACTGGAACAAATGCACTTGTAGAGTGCACATGCATTTTGCAAACTGCAACATATATTTGCTTTAGACAAATCAACACCACAGAACATTCAAGCAAATTTTAACGAGGGTGGGGGTGGGGGGGTTGTGAAATCAAGATAATTGCTCATTAGCAGCACACTATTTGGAGTGAGTTTAGGTGGGAATGGGTGGGGGGGTTGGGAAATCTAGATAATTGCTAATTAGCAGCACACTATTTGGACTGAGTTTAGGTGGGGGTGGGTGGGGGGGTTGGGAAATCTAACTAATTGCTAATTATAAGCACACTAAATACACTCAAACAAAATACATTCAAAATGAGTAGACTAGGTGGATATGTTCCCATCACTTCATGCTGGGAAGGTTATTGAAGGAAAATATACATGCATGACAAAAAATAACAGGAAAAAAATCCAGCATGTGTGAGGATAAAAAAGGGGACATTCACACTATATTGCAATGATGGTAAGTAGTGTTTGAAGCAAGAAATACATTATATTATCAAAGATTACATAAAAGAACATGTGACGCTAATAAAAGAAAAATATCTTACCTTAATATAGTCCTTCTGCAGGACCTGTATGATGGCAGAACAGGTCTCTGGGATAATGATCCCCAGAGCCTGGGGGGAGATGCCTGTCGAGAACTTAAGGTCCTGCAGGCTTCTCCCTGTGGCCAAATACCGCAAGGTAGCGACCAGCCTCTGCTCCGGAGTGATGGCTTGCCTCATGCAGGTATCCTGCCTGCTGATATAGGGGGTCAGCAAAGCCAACAAACGGTCAAAAACGGGGTCCGTCATCCGGAGAAAGTTCCTGAAATCCTCAGGATTATTCTCACGGATCTCACGGAGCAAAGGCATGTGACAGAACTGGTCACGCTGAAGCAACCAATTCTTGGTCCATGAACTCCTCCTCGCCCTGTTCATGGACTGGTCTTGGGCTGAAGAATAAACTACAGCACCAAGCACATACAATGCACGAGCTCTACGACGAGTACGTACAGGTAACATGGCTTCAAAACGGTCGGCTGGTCAGAACGCACTAAACAGAACGCACTGAAGAACAGCAAGGCCTGTGAAGAACGACCTGAAAATCAGGAACGAGCGGCCAATAAAACAAAGATTTCTCAATGCCAACTGACCAAACGCACTGAAAAGCAGATACAAACCTCACAAGCACAGACTGAACAACAGTTAAAACGAACTGAAAAATACGAGTCTCACAAGCGCGAATCGTCTCTCACCAAACTTCTACTAACACGAGATAAACACGAGATTAGCAGAAGGAGCCCAAAGGGTGTCGTACGGGCTATTGAACTTCCGTTTTATAGTCTCGTCGGACTTGGTGTACGTCACCGCGTACTAGGCTGTCGTACTTTTGTGTGGTCGTGTGTAGGCAAGTCCGTTCGTAAGAAAGTCTGCCGCAAGTCCGCCGAAGGTACGTCGGAAGTATGTCGGACAGGCTGTCGGACTTTTGTAGACGAAAAGTCCGACCGTGTGTACGCGGCATAAGACCCATCTCCTTACTCCCTTTTGTCTCCAAACTCCTTGAACCTTTATTCTACAATCCGACTGAGCGACCATCTCATTGAGAATAACCTTCTTGATCCCCTTTAGTCTGGATTTCGTCCACAGCACTCCACAGAAACTGCTCTCCTAAAACTCACAAACGACTTACTAACAGCTAAAACCAGTATGGGTAATAATGGGATCAGAGCTCTAAACTCCCTGGTCAATTAGCCTGGGAGGTGGACCTAGGGGAGACTATTGATCAGGACGTTTGGTCCAAATGGTCGACCATGGTGCAAAAGGGAATTTTGAACACTTTTCTGGACGCCACCAATCTTAACAACCTAAGACCCATCTCCTTACTCCCTTTTGTCTCCAAACTCCTTGAACGTTTAGTCTACAATCCGACTGAGCGACCATCTCATTGAGAATAACCTTCTTGATCCCCTTTAGTCTGGATTTCGTCCACAGCACTCCACAGAAACTGCTCTCCTAAAACTCACAAACGACTTACTAACAGCTAAAACCATTATGGGTAATAATGGGATCAGAGCTCTAAACTCCCCGGTCAATTATCCTGGGAGGTGAACCTAGGGGAGACTATTGATCGAGACGTTTGGTCCAAATGGTCGACCATGATGCAAAAGGGAATTTTGAACACTTTTCTGGACCCCACCAATCTTAACAACCTAAGACCCATCTCCTTACTCCCTTTTGTCTCCAAACTCCTTGAACGTTTAGTCTACAACCCGAATAAGCGACCATCTCATTGAGAATAACCTTCTTGATCCCCTTTAGTCTGGATTTCGTCCACAGCACTCCACTGAAACTGCTCTCCTAAAACTCACAAACGACTTACTAACAGCTAAAACCATTATGGGTAATAATGGGTTCAGAGCTCTAAACTCCCTGGTCAATTAGCCTGGGAGGTGGACCTAGGGGAGACTATTGATCAGGACGTTTGGTCCAAATGGTCGACCATGGTGCAAAAGGGGATTTTGAACACTTTTCTGGACCCCACCAATCTTAACAACCTAAGACCCATCTCCTTACTCCCTTTTGTCTCCAAACTCCTTGAACGTTTATTCTACAATCCGACTGAGCGACCATCTTATTGAGAATAACCTTCTTGATCCCCTTTAGTCTGGATTTCGTCCACAGCACTCCACAGAAACTGCTCTCCTAAAACTCACAAACGACTTACTAACAGCTAAAACCATTATGGGTAATAATGGGATCAGAGCTCTAAACTCCCTGGTCAATTAGCCTGGGAGGTGGACCTAGGGGAGACTATTGATCAGGACGTTTGGTCCAAATGGTCGACCATGGTGCAAAAGGGAATTTTGAACACTTTTCTGGACCCCACCAATCTTAACAACCTAAGACCCATCTCCTTACTCCCTTTTGTCTCCAAACTCCTTGAACGTTTAGTCTACAATCCGACTGAGCGACCATCTCATTGAGAATAACCTTCTTGATCCCCTTTAGTCTGGATTTCGTCCACAGCACTCCACAGAAACTGCTCTCCTAAAACTCACAAACGACTTATTAACAGCTAAAACCATTATGGGTAATAATGGGATCAGAGCTCTAAACTCCCCGGTCAATTATCCTGGGAGGTGGACCTAGGGGAGACTATTGATCGAGACGTTTGGTCTAAATGTTTGACCATGGTGCAAAAGGGAATTTTGAACACTTTTCTGGACCCCACCAATCTTAACAACCTAAGACCCATCTCCTTACTCCCTTTTGTCTCCAAACTCCTTGAACGTTTAGTCTACAACCCGAATGAGCGACCATCTCATTGAGAATAACCTTCTTGATCCCCTTTAGTCTGGATTTCGTCCACAGCACTCCACAGAAATTGCTCTCCTAAAACTCACAAACGACTTACTAACAGCTAAAACCATTATGGGTAATAATGGGATCAGAGCTCTAAACTCCCTGGTCAATTAGCCTGGGAGGTAGACCTAGGGGAGACTATTGATCAGGACGTTTGGTCCAAATGGTCGACCATGTTGCAAAAGGGAATTTTGAACACTTTTCTGGACCCCACCATTCTTAACAACCTAAGACCCATCTCCTTACTCCCTTTTGTCTCCAAACTCCTTGAACGTTTAGTCTACAATCCGACTGAGCGACCATCTCATTGAGAATAACCTTCTTGATCCCCTTTAGTCTGGATTTCGTCCACAGCACTCCACAGAAACTGCTCTCCTAAAACTCACAAACGACTTACTAACAGCTAAAACCATTATGGGTAATAATGGGATCAGAGCTCTAAACTCCCCGGTCAATTATCCTGGGAGGTGGACCTAGGGGAGACTATTGATCGAGACGTTTGGTCCAAATGGTCGACCATGGTGCAAAAGGGAATTTTGAACACTTTTCTGGACCCCACCAATCTTAACAACCTAAGACCCATCTCCTTACTCCCTTTTGTCTCCAAACTCCTTGAACGTTTATTCTACAATCCGACTGAGCGACCATCTCATTGAGAATAACCTTCTTGATCCCCTTTAGTCTGGATTTCGTCCACAGCACTCCACAGAAACTGCTCTCCTAAAACTCACAAACGACTTACTAACAGCTAAAACCATTATGGGTAATAATGGGATCAGTGCTCTAAACTCCCTGGTCAATTAGCCTGGGAGGTGGACCTAGGGGAGACTATTGATCAGGACGTTTGGTCCAAATGGTCGACCATGGTGCAAAAGGGAATTTTGAACACTTTTCTGGACCCCACCAATCTTAACAACCTAAGACCCATCTCCTTACTCCCTTTTGTCTCCAAACTCCTTGAACGTTTAGTCTACAATCCGACTGAGCGACCATCTCATTGAGAATAACCTTCTTGATCCCCTTTAGTCTGGATTTCGTCCACAGCACTCCACTGAAACTGCTCTCCTAAAACTCACAAACGACTTACTAACAGCTAAAACCATTATGGGTAATAATGGGATCAGAGCTCTAAACTCCCTGGTCAATTAGCCTGGGAGGTGGACCTAGGGGAGACTATTGATCAGGACGTTTGGTCCAAATGGTCGACCATGGTGCAAAAGGGGATTTTGAACACTTTTCTGGACCCCACCAATCTTAACAACTTAAGACCCATCTCCTTACTCCCTTTTGTCTCCAAACTCCTTGAACGTTTATTCTACAATCCGACTGAGCGACCATCTTATTGAGAATAACCTTCTTGATCCCCTTTAGTCTGGATTTCGTCCACAGCACTCCACAGAAACTGCTCTCCTAAAACTCACAAACGACTTACTAACAGCTAAAACCATTATGGGTAATAATGGGATCAGAGCTCTAAACTCCCTGGTCAATTAGCCTGGGAGGTAGACCTAGGGGAGACTATTGATCAGGACGTTTGGTCCAAATGGTCGACCATGGTGCAAAAGGGAATTTTGAACACTTTTCTGGACCCCACCAATCTTAACAACCTAAGACCCATCTCCTTACTCCCTTTTGTCTCCAAACTCCTTGAACGTTTAGTCTACAATCCGACTGAGCGACCATCTCATTGAGAATAACCTTCTTGATCCCCTTTAGTCTGGATTTCGTCCACAGCACTCCACAGAAACTGCTCTCCTAAAACTCACAAACGACTTACTAACAGCTAAAACCATTATGGGTAATAATGGGATCAGAGCTCTAAACTCCCCGGTCAATTATCCTGGGAGGTGGACCTAGGGGAGACTATTGATCGAGACGTTTGGTCCAAATGGTCGACCATGGTGCAAAAGGGAATTTTGAACACTTTTCTGGACCCCACCAATCTTAACAACCTAAGACCCATCTCCTTACTCCCTTTTGTCTCCAAACTCCTTGAACGTTTATTCTACAATCCGACTGAGCGACCATCTCATTGAGAATAACCTTCTTGATCCCCTTTAGTCTGGATTTCGTCCACAGCACTCCACAGAAACTGCTCTCCTAAAACTCACAAACGACTTACTAACAGCTAAAACCATTATGGGTAATAATGGGATCAGTGCTCTAAACTCCCTGGTCAATTAGCCTGGGAGGTGGACCTAGGGGAGACTATTGATCAGGACGTTTGGTCCAAATGGTCGACCATGGTGCAAAAGGGAATTTTGAACACTTTTCTGGACCCCACCAATCTTAACAACCTAAGACCCATCTCCTTACTCCCTTTTGTCTCCAAACTCCTTGAACGTTTAGTCTACAATCCGACTGAGCGACCATCTCATTGAGAATAACCTTCTTGATCCCCTTTAGTCTGGATTTCGTCCACAGCACTCCACTGAAACTGCTCTCCTAAAACTCACAAACGACTTACTAACAGCTAAAACCATTATGGGTAATAATGGGATCAGAGCTCTAAACTCCCTGGTCAATTAGCCTGGGAGGTGGACCTAGGGGAGACTATTGATCAGGACGTTTGGTCCAAATGGTCGACCATGGTGCAAAAGGGGATTTTGAACACTTTTCTGGACCCCACCAATCTTAACAACCTAAGACCCATCTCCTTACTCCCTTTTGTCTCCAAACTCCTTGAACGTTTATTCTACAATCCGACTGAGCGACCATCTTATTGAGAATAACCTTCTTGATCCCCTTTAGTCTGGATTTCGTCCACAGCACTCCACAGAAACTGCTCTCCTAAAACTCACAAACGACTTACTAACAGCTAAAACCATTATGGGTAATAATGGGATCAGTGCTCTAAACTCCCTGGTCAATTAGCCTGGGAGGTGGACCTAGGGGAGACTATTGATCAGGACGTTTGGTCCAAATGGTCGACCATGGTGCAAAAGGGAATTTTGAACACTTTTCTGGACCCCACCAATCTTAACAACCTAAGACCCATCTCCTTACTCCCTTTTGTCTCCAAACTCCTTGAACGTTTAGTCTACAATCCGACTGAGCGACCATCTCATTGAGAATAACCTTCTTGATCCCCTTTAGTCTGGATTTCGTCCACAGCACTCCACAGAAACTGCTCTCCTAAAACTCACAAACGACTTATTAACAGCTAAAACCATTATGGGTAATAATGGGATCAGAGCTCTAAACTCCCCGGTCAATTATCCTGGGAGGTGGACCTAGGGGAGACTATTGATCGAGACGTTTGGTCTAAATGGTTGACCATGGTGCAAAAGGGAATTTTGAACACTTTTCTGGACCCCACCAATCTTAACAACCTAAGACCCATCTCCTTACTCCCTTTTGTCTCCAAACTCCTTGAACGTTTAGTCTACAACCCGAATGAGCGACCATCTCATTGAGAATAACCTTCTTGATCCCCTTTAGTCTGGATTTCGTCCACAGCACTCCACAGAAATTGCTCTCCTAAAACTCACAAATGACTTACTAACAGCTAAAACCATTATGGGTAATAATGGGATCAGAGCTCTAAACTCCCTGGTCAATTAGCCTGGGAGGTGGACCTAGGGGAGACTATTGATCAGGACGTTTGGTCCAAATGGTCGACCATGGTGCAAAAGGGAATTTTGAACACTTTTCTGGACCCCACCAATCTTAACAACCTAAGACCCATCTCCTTACTCCCTTTTGTCTCCAAACTCCTTGAACGTTTATTCTGCAATCCGACTGAGTGACCATCTCATTGAGAATAACCTTCTTGATCCCCTTTAGTCTGGATTTCGTCCACAGCACTCCACAGAAACTGCTCTCCTAAAACTCACAAACGACTTACTAACAGCTAAAACCATTATGGGTAATAATGGGATCAGAGCTCTAAACTCCCTGGTCAATTAGCCTGGGAGGTAGACCTAGGGGAGACTATTGATCAGGACGTTTGGTCCAAATGGTCGACCATGGTGCAAAAGGGAATTTTGAACACTTTTCTGGACCCCACCAATCTTAACAACCTAAGACCCATCTCCTTACTCCCTTTTGTCTCCAAACTCCTTGAACGTTTAGTCTACAATCCGACTGAGCGACCATCTCATTGAGAATAACCTTCTTGATCCCCTTTAGTCTGGATTTCGTCCACAGCACTCCACAGAAACTGCTCTCCTAAAACTCACAAACGACTTACTAACAGCTAAAACCATTATGGGTAATAATGGGATCAGTGCTCTAAACTCCCTGGTCAATTAGCCTGGGAGGTGGACCTAGGGGAGACTATTGATCAGGACGTTTGGTCCAAATGGTCGACCATGGTGCAAAAGGGAATTTTGAACACTTTTCTGGACCCCACCAATCTTAACAACCTAAGACCCATCTCCTTACTCCCTTTTGTCTCCAAACTCCTTGAACGTTTAGTCTACAATCCGACTGAGCGACCATCTCATTGAGAATAACCTTCTTGATCCCCTTTAGTCTGGATTTCGTCCACAGCACTCCACAGAAACTGCTCTCCTAAAACTCACAAACGACTTACTAACAGCTAAAACCATTATAGGTAATAATGGGATCAGAGCTCTAAACTCCCCGGTCAATTATCCTGGGAGGTGGACCTAAGGGAGACTATTGATCGAGACGTTTGGTCCAAATGGTCGACCATGGTGCAAAAGGGAGTTTTGAACACTTTTCTGGACCCCACCAATCTTAACAACCTAAGACCCATCTCCTTACTCCCTTTTGTCTCCAAACTCCTTGAACGTTTAGTCTACAACCCGAATGAGCGACCATCTCATTGAGAATAACCTTCTTGATCCCCTTTAGTCTGGATTTCATCCACAGCACTCCACAGAAATTGCTCTCCTAAAACTCACAAACGACTTACTAACAGCTAAAACCATTATGGGTAATAATGGGATCAGAGCTCTAAACTCCCTGGTCAATTAGCCTGGGAGGTGGACCTAGGGGAGACTATTGATCAGGACGTTTGGTCCAAATGGTCGACCATGGTGCAAAAGGGAATTTTGAACACTTTTCTGGACCCCACCAATCTTAACAACCTAAGACCCATCTCCTTACTCCCTTTTGTCTCCAAACTCCTTGAACGTTTAGTCTACAATTCGACTGAGCGACCTTCTCATTGAGAATAACCTTCTTGATCCCCTTTAGTCTGGATTTCGTCCACAGCACTTCACAGAAACTGCTCTCCTAAAACTCACAAACGACTTACTAACAGCTAAAACCATTATGGGTAATAATGGGATCAGAGCTCTAAACTCCCCGGTCAATTATCTTGGGAGGTGGACCTAGGGGAGACTATTGATCGAGACATTTGGTCCAAATGGTCGACCATGGTGCAAAAGGGAATTTTGAACACTTTTCTGGACCCCACCAATCTTAACAACCTAAGACCCATCTCCTTACTCCCTTTTGTCTCCAAACTCCTTGAACGTTTAGTCTACAATCCGACTGAGCGACCATCTCATTGAGAATAACCTTCTTGATCCCCTTTAGTCTGGATTTCGTCCACAGCACTCCACAGAAACTGCTCTCCTAAAACTCACAAACGACTTATTAACAGCTAAAACCATTATGGGTAATAATGGGATCAGAGCTCTAAACTCCCCGGTCAATTATCCTGGGAGGTGGACCTAAGGGAGACTATTGATCGAGACGTTTGGTCCAAATGGTCGACCATGGTGCAAAAGGGAGTTTTGAACACTTTTCTGGACCCCACCAATCTTAACAACCTAAGACCCATCTCCTTACTCCCTTTTGTCTCCAAACTCCTTGAACGTTTAGTCTACAACCCAAATGAGCGACCATCTCATTGAGAATAACCTTCTTGATCCCCTTTTGTCTGGATTTCGTCCACAGCACTCCACAGAAATTGCTCTCCTAAAACTCACAAACGACTTACTAACAGCTAAAACCATTATGGGTAATAATGGGATCACAGCTCTAAACTCCCTGGTCAATTAGCCTGGGAGGTGGACCTAGGGGAGACTATTGATCAGGACGTTTGGTCGAAAATGGTCGACCATGGTGCAAAAGGGAATTTTGAACACTTTTCTGGACCCCACCAATCTTAACAACCTAAGACCCATCTCCTTACTCCCTTTTGTCTCCAAACTCCTTGAACGTTTAGTCTACAATCCGACTGAGCGACCATCTCATTGAGAATAACCTTCTTGATCCCCTTTAGTCTGGATTTCGTCCACAGCACTCCACAGAAACTGCTCTCCTAAAACTCACAAACGACTTACTAACAGCTAAAACCATTATGGGTAATAATGGGATCAGAGCTCTAAACTCCCTGGTCAATTAGCCTGGGAGGTGGACCCAGAGGAGACTATTGATCGAGACGTTTGGTCCAAATGGTCGACCATGGTGCAAAAGGGAATTCTGAACACTTTTCTGGTGGAGGCGAGCTACAAAATATTGTCACGATGGTACCTCATTTCCGACAAGGTTAATTAAAATCTACCCAGATGCAACGCCTCTCTGTTTCGGGGAGTGTGGCCAGGAGGGCACAATTCTCCACATCTAGTGGGCATGCCCAAAAGTCAAACGGTTTTGGATAAGAATTTTTTAATTTGGTTCATTTGGTGACTGGAGTGAATACGTGTATACCCAAAAACGTTAAGGCAGCCTTATTTTCTGATCTTTCGAGTGAACTGCCCAGACATCTCAGGACCCTCATCTTTTTTATCTTTTTGGCAGCCAAGACCATCATAGCGCCAGCATGGAAAACCCCTCTGATAAATTTAGCATTAGTGAAAAATAATATTTCCTGGATCACGATAAATGAAAAACCGACTAGTATCCTTCGTGATCAACAAAATCGGTTTGAAAGGATTTGGAACCCCTGGATTAGATATCTCCAGCCACCGCGAGGGATGGGGCGGGGGGAGAAAATCAGTGGTCTGGAGCGTGGTGATCGACGGCAAACCTCTTCTTTTTCTCTTTTCTTGGTTTTACTTCTTCCTTTTTTTCTTCTTTTATTCTTTCATACAAACTCTCACTTTGCCCTCTATTGGGTTCCCACACGTTTGATAGTGGGTTCTAATGTTACCTTAAGCCTAGCTTATACTAGATAATGAGTTCTCTATTATGACTCTAAGCGGGAAACTCTGGTTCCACTACATGAGAGTCCCTCCGCGGGGATTTTCCCTGTTCTCTGTCATCTTCTATGTAATGTTTTTTGTAATCATACAAGCATAATAGCCTTGACTTTTTTTAAATGTAAACTAGGGTTTAAACGATTAATCGACATTATCGATAATAATCGATAATGAAAATCGTTGCCAACGATTTTCATTATCGATTCGTTGGTCCGCACCTTCCTCCCTGCCAGTCCGTTAGAATCCTCCTGTGAATCCTCCTGTGTACGGCCGCTGCTGCCTCCAGGGAATACACAGAGAGAGGCGAGAAGCAGCCGTGAGAGCCGAGCTGCACACAGTGAAGTGATAAGGCTATTGGCTATACAGAATACTCATCAGTAGTAGTACAGTACATTCTGGGGGGGGGGGAGTGCCCCATCATTGGTGTTCCGGGGGGTAGGTGGAATAGTGCCCCATCATTGGTTTTCCTTGGGGGGGGAATAGTGCCCTATTGGTGTTCCTGGGAGGAGGAGGGGGGGGGAATAGTGCCCCATCATTGGTGTTCCCGGGAGGAAAAGTGCCTCATCATTAGTGTTTCTGGGAGGAATAGTGCCTCATCATTAGTGTTTCTAGGAGGAATAGTGCCCCAATCATTGGTGTTCCTGGGAGGAATAGTGCCCCATCATTGGTGTTCCCGGGAGGAATAGTGCCCCATCATTGGTGTTCCCAGGTGGAATAATACTCCATCATTGGTGTTCCTGGGTGGAATAGTGCCACATCAATGGTGTTCCCGGGAGGAATAGTACCCCATCATTGATGTTCCCGGGAGGAATATTACCTTTTGCTGTGATTTTATCCGATTAATCGAAACAATAATCGGCCAACTAATTGGTTGTGAAAATAATCGTTAGTTGCAGCCCTAATGTAAACAATGATTGTTAGGTATACAGTGAACAATTTTCTTCAATCGGTGAGTTCTAGGCATCTCATGAATCATCACCTTGTTCTTGGGGCAGGGATGGTTATGGTTGGTAACTTTGATATGATATAGTTGTACAATGATCCAACTGCACTGATCTGACACCCACTATTGTAACACTGTTGTTGACACTGTATATTTGTTATTGAGAACTTTATTGTCTGTTTAAAACGTATTTTCAATAAAAATCATTGGAAAAGAACTCACAGTACATAGAGCCTGCATTCACAGGGCTGGAGGAGATATAGAGGAGGCCCGCCCCTAAGCTGACATCACTTCCGCCCTATACCCACGGGGTCCCAGAACTTCTCCTCCAGCCTTGTGAGCACCCCCCCCCCCCCCCCAGCAGCCCTGATTTGCTATCATCAGTGGACTGGGACACCAAGATTATTTTGCATGTGGCTAGACTACTTTACTGTACTGTGAGTTGTAACATTTTTTAAACTGCCCACTAGATGGCGCTTTTCCCTTTTAATATACACACACACACACAGTTGCAGTGGGGAAATTGCATGCGATTCAGACAGGAATTGCCCTGCAGTGAGATTTGCGCCAATTTTTTTTGGTATTGACACAAATCGCACAGAAAAGTATCGGTACTCGGTAGAGCTGCACGATTATTCGTTAAAAAATAGCGATCTCGATTCCACCTCCCTCACAATCTTAAAGTGATTGTAAAGTCTCAGTTTTTTTTTGTTAAAAATGACAAACACGTTATACTTACAAAAAACACAGTTGCTTCCAGCACTAATAGGTCTTCCAGGGTGAGGAGCAACAGATGTCAGATAAAATGGTGGTGTGAAAGGTATATAATGTATCCCAGTATTAGGTGGATGCTGCCTTCCTCAGATTTGGTAATCCGAAAGGAACTACAACAAAAACAGAAACGGAAGGCGCGCACACCTAGATAATTTAATAATATAAAATTAATATAAAATTTTTGTATAAAAGTGGATACTCACAAAATGCAACTGACAAAAAGCCATAAACACAATGCATGGTCATGCACGGAACACGGGGTACAGCTAACGTGTTTTGGGGGTGCACCCCCTTCCTCAGAGCTAGGCTCCAAGCTGCAGCTCGGTGTGTCCATTCAGACACGGAACTGCGGCCTGGCCCCGCCCCCTTTCTCTTCTCATTGGCTGACTGACTTTGATTGACAGCAGCGGGAGCCAGCGGCGCTGCACTGCTGTCCCAGCCAATGAGGAGGGGAGTCCCGGGCAGACAATCCTACAATATCGCT
Source organism: Aquarana catesbeiana (assembly GCF_042186555.1). Lineage (NCBI taxonomy): Eukaryota > Metazoa > Chordata > Amphibia > Anura > Ranidae > Aquarana > Aquarana catesbeiana. The sequence continues at coordinate 215,599,453 of NC_133335.1, forward strand.
GGATAGAGATGGGGCTCAGGTAAGTATTAGAGGGGCTAAGGGGGGCTGCTGCACGCAGAAGGCTTTTTAGCATCTTGCATAGAATGCATTAAAGTGGTTGTAAACCCTCCCTAGTGACTTTTAACTATAGGTAAGCCTAGAATAAGGCTTACCTATAGGTAGTGGAAACATCTCCTAAACGTGCGCCGTTTAGGAGATATTTCACTTGTAGTGCGCTGATGATGTCATCGGCGCATGCGCTGTGAAGAAACGGACTTCCGTGCCGTTTCTTCCCCCAGCGTGTGCCATTACTGACGGCTCCCGCGCGCTTGCGCGGGAGTGACGTCACGCGACTCCGGCCAGCCACAGAGCCGGAGTCCGTGGCCCTCGGAAAGGAAGAGGGGGCAAAGATGGACGCAGCCTGCACAGGGGACAGCGATGGATTCGTTTGCAGATAAGTGTCACATAAGGGGCTAGTATGCAATGCATACTAGCCCATTGTGCTTTTAATTTGCAGGCTTTGCAGGGAGCAAAAGAGGAAGTAAAACCCTACCTCTTTAAGATAATAAAAAAACCTTCAGCCTTTACAACCCCAATTCACGCAACAAGTGGAGAGCAGTTCTCTGCTCCTAGCTGTCAAAAAATAAATACAAAGCAGGCAAAGTTTACTACTACATTGCTCAATGCTGAGAGATAAAAAGAAACATTGTATCATTCAGTTCTTTTAGATCAAAGGGATAAACGTTGGTCTGCAAACAAGGTCAGTTGCCCACCAGCCACTGCAGTTATACTGCGGCAAGGTGGCTCGGCTGCGCCAATCGCCGTACTGGTATGTCGGTTCATTCACTGGCTTTTGCGCGCACGTGCATGCGCCTGCCGCAGGCGCTCGCTTGCAGGTTCAGCGGACTCGATGTCTGCCAGCCTCCTGCGATCACGGGAAAGAGAGGCAGAATGAGGATCTGCCTTTGTAAACAAGGCAGATCCCCATTCTGACAGGGGAGGAGAGAGAGATCAGCTGCTCCTAGTGATCAGGAACAGCGATCTCTCTCTACTCCCAGTGAGCCCATCCCCCTGACAGTTGGATACACCACCCTAGGGAACACCTAACCCTTTGATCACCACCAGTGTTAACCCCTTCCCTGCCAGTGCCATTTATACAGTGATCAGTGCATTTTTATAGCACCGATCACTGTATTGATGTCACTGGACACCAAAAAGTGTCACTTAGGGTGAGATTTGTCCGTCGCAATGTTGCAGTCCCACTATAGATCGCAGATCACCACCATTACTAGTAAAAACAATAAATAAAATGAAAAGTCCCCAAATCTATTCCCTATTTTGTAGACGCTATAATTTTTGCACAAACCAATCAATATACACTTCTTGCGATTTTTTTTTTTTAACAAAAATATGTAACAGAATACATATTGGCCTTAACTAATGAATACATTTGTCTTTTTTATATATTTTTTGGATATGTATTATAGCAGAAAGTAAAAAAATTTTTCTTTTTTCAAAATTGACGGCCTTTTTTTGTTAGTAGTGCAAAAAATTCCACCAAAAGAAAGCTCTATTTGTAGGAAAAAAAGGACATAAATATTGTTTGGGTGCAGCGTCGCACGACCGCACAATTGTCAGTTAAAGTAACGCAGTTCCGTATCTCAAAAAATGGCCCGGTCAGGAGGTGGGTAAATCCTTCTGGGGCTGAAGCGGCTAACCACAGAGGAGGATGGTAGTGGGGGGGGGGGGGGGGCGACAAAGGAACAAAGGGGGCTTGCAGAATAATTATTACGGGAGTGTAGCGCTACCCCCGTAAGGGCCGCTGGCTATTGCTTATCCTCTTGTGCTGCCTGGACCCTGGGAACTTTCCAGCCCTTCTAACACTCTAGGTTCTGACCCCTTTAAATGAACCACAGGCACAATGTAAACGGGATTCAGCAGACTTCTGCATTGACCAACACAAACATTGGGTGCCACAAGGTGTCAGTCAGCCAAACCCTGGGACAGCACCCAAGACGAGCTCATTATGAAATACTTACCTTAGACCGAAGCCCCCCCCATGTCACAAAGATAGTACTCACCGAGGCCGAGATGCCGAGAGCGGTTTTGCCTTTGCGACTAAGCGCAGTCCGCCCCCTGGAGTTGGGACAGGGAGTGAACGGCACGAAGAGGCACAAGCTCCCCAATGGACCGCAGGTGACTTGCTGGTGAGGTCTTGATAGAGAGGAGCCGCTGTGCAGGTACTGGTAGGCAGGTACAGGCAGGGGATCAAACACAGGGATAGTACTATGGTACTGCAGGATCTGCAAGGCAAGGTGACAAGATCAAGAGAGTCCAGGTACAAGCAGGAGGTCAGGCTAGGAGACAGGAGACAGTCCAGGTAACAGGCCGAGGGTCAAACACAGGAGATTGGTGGGAATCCGATTAACAGGCAGAGGTCAGGTCCAGGAGAGAGGCAAGAGAAGTCCAAAAGGCAGATCCGGGTCACAACGGGTAGTCAAGTAGAGGTTCAGGAGACAGGTTCAGGTAATACAGGAAGCTGAGACAAACCAGCAATTTGTTTGACCCTCTGAGCGCCTTTTATAGGCAGCCCAGGGAATCACGTTGGGTGTGCACCAGTGCGCGTGCGTGAGCGCCGTAACGCTGAGCCGCGAACGCGCATGCGCCGAAACGCCGTTCCGCCGGGAATACGTAAAAAACGACCGGACCGGAACGAAGGCTTCTTCTGACAGTGCCCCCCCCCGAGGGGTGGCCTCTGGACACCCAAGGTTGACATCAATTCTGGATGTTCTCGGTGAAAAGCCTGGAGAAGTTGAGGAGCATGTAGATTCCTGGCTGGTTCCCAAGAGTTATCCTCAGAAGGATAACCCTTCCATTTGATTAGATACTGCAGCTGTCTGCCATTTTTCCTGCAATTTAAATTTTTTTCTACCTCAAATTCATCTTCTCCGTTGATTAGAACTGGAGGTGGTGGAGGTTTTTCTCTGTCAGGAAAAGGGCTGGGAGAAATAGGTTTTAAGAGGGATGCATGGAAGACTGGGTGCACCTTGTAAGCATCAGGAAGAGCTAATTCAAAAGCGACGGGGTTGATTACCCTTTTTATTTTAAAAGGACCTATAAATTTTGGCCCCAGTTTCCGGGAGGGAATTGGCAGTCTGAGATGGATAGTTGACAGCCACACTTCTTCGCCTACCTTAAAGGCCGGGTTCTCCTTCCTTCCCTTGTTGTAGTACTTTTGGTAGTCATCCTGAGCCTTTTGCATCGCTGCTTTGATCCTTTGAAAATTTAACTGAATAGAGCTTACTCGATCCTGCACTGCAGGGACAGACAATTCAGGAATGGAAACTGGAAGAAAGGAGGGGTGAAATCCAAAATTGGACCAGAAAGGTGTCTGGTTGGTAGCGGAATGGATGGAGTTGTTATATGCAAATTCTGCAAATGGTAGAAGGGAGGACCATTCATCCTGGGAATCTGAACAGAAGCATCGGAGGTATTGTTCCAGGGTTTGATTTGTCCTCTCCGTCTGGCCGTTACTTTGAGGATGATAAGCAGAAGACAAGCAAATTTTTATTTCCAAGGTCTTGCATAATTCCTTCCAAAATTTAGAAGTAAATTGAACTCCTCTGTCAGAGGTGATGCTCACTGGGGTACCATGAAGCCTGATAATTTCTTTAAAAAAAATGTTAGCAGTAGCAGAGGCAGAGGGGGTACCCACCATAGGCAGAAAGTGTGCCATCTTTGAGAGCCGATCAATTACGACAAAGATAGTTGTGAATCCCCCCGATGGAGGTAGATCCACAATAAAGTCCATGGAGATTTCCGCCCATGGGCGTTCAGGGATAGACAAGGGCTTGAGCAGGCCCCATGACTTTGCATTTGAGCCCTTGCTGCGCTGGCACGGGATGCAGGATGAAACATAGTCTTTGCAATCTTGTCTCCAGCCTGGCCACCAAAAGAAACGTGAGATCAATTCCATGGTCTTTTGTGACCCAAAATGGCCTGCTAGCTTGTGGTCATGAAAGGACTGTAGAGTTAGGAGCCTAGATTCCAGCGGGACGAAGATTTTTCCATGAGACCAAAATAAATCATTACGTTTCTCCATAGAAGATACTTGGGGTTCAGAGCATTGAGCGGATGTGGATTTGATTGCGGACATTAGGTCTCCTTGAGTAACTAGAAGGAAATTCTGAGGAGACAAAATGGTACTTGGCTCTGTTACCTGGGAAGTTTCATGGAACATCCTTGAAAGTGCGTCCGCTTTTCCGTTCTTTGTACCTGGTCTATAAGATATGTGAAAATTAAATCGGGAAAAGAAGAGGGCCCATCGGGCCTGCCTGGGTCTTAGACGTTAAGCAGTTCGCAGGTACTCCAGGTTTTTGTGGTCAGTAAAGATCATGATAGGATTGGACGCCCCTTCCAGCAAATATCTCCACTCCTCTAAGGCGAATTTAATGGCCAGTAACTCTCTGTCGCCTACATCATAGTTTCTCTCGGGAATGCTTAATTTCCGGGATGCAAAAGCCACGGGATGTAATAGAGCCTTGAGCCCTTGTCTCTGGGAAAGGATGGCACCAGTAGCAGTCTCGGAGGCATCAACTTCCAGAATAAAAGGCAAGGCTGGATCCGGGTGTCGTAAGACTGGTGCGGACGAGAATAGTGCTTTCAATTTTAAAAATGCTTCCTGAGCCTCCAAAGACCATTGAAAACGACTATGCTGGCGTGTCAGTTGAGTAATGGGAGCCACGATAGTAGAAAACCCCACAATGAATCTCCGGTAGAAATTGGAGAAACCTAAGAAGCGTTGTACCCCTTTTCTGTCTACAGGAGCTGGCCATTCCTGGATTGCTTTGACCTTCTGGGGATCCATTGCAATGCCGTCAATTGAAATTATGAATCCTAAGAATTGCACTGTAGTCTTCTCAAATTCACATTTCTCTCCCTTGAGGTATAATTTGTGTTTTCTGAGAATTGAGAGAACCAGTTTGACATGTACCCGATGGAGTTCAATGGTGGCTGAAAAAATGAGAATGTCGTCAAGGTAGACTACTAGAAAGTTATCAAGATATTCACGAAAGATATCGTTCACTAAGTGTTGGAACGTGGCCGGGGCATTACAGAGTCCAAACGGCATTACCAGGTACTCATAGTGTCCAAACCTGGATCTAAAGGCAGTCTTCCATTCATCGCCTGCTCGGATCCGGATGAGATTATAGGCGCCACGCAAGTCTAGTTTGGAAAAGATGCGGGCAGATCTGAAGCGTTGGAATAATTCCGGGATGAGAGGAAGCGGGTACCGATTCTTGACGGTAATTTTATTTAATTCCCTGTAATCGATACAAGGTCGGAGGGATCCGTCCTTTTTTTCTACAAAGAAAATACCAGCTCCAGCCGGTGATGAAGAGGGGCGAATGAACCCTTTTTCAAGATTTTCGTCAATGTACATTTTAAGAGCCTTTAATTCTGTTTCGGACAAAGGAAAAATGCGGCCAAAAGGAATTTCCGCACCCGGCAACAGGTCTATGGGGCAATCGTAAGGCCGATGAGGTGGTAGACAGTCTGCCTGTTGTTTATCAAATACATCTCTGAATTCTAGGTAGCTTTCGGGTACATGTTGCAGATTGTTAGACATGGTTGAAATGGTAGAAACAGAAGCTGGGGCCGGGAGAAGGCAATGTCTGGAGCAATATTGAGATGAGAAAGAGACTTCTCCCTTATTCCAGTTGATTTGTGGTTCGTGGGCTTGAAGCCATGGGAGTCCCAGGATTATAGGGAACATTGGAGAAGAAATTATATCGAAGCGGAGGTATTCCTGGTGGCCAGTATCAGTAGTGGTAAGGATGGGTCTGGTTTCCTGCGTGATGGGCCCAGAGCGGGGAAGAGACCCATCGGCAAGGTGGATCCGTAGACTTTGGCTCTTCGTGATCAAAGGGACATGCAAGCTTGTGGCTAATGAGATATCCAAAAAACAGCTACACGCTCCAGAGTCAATTATGGCGGGTAGGTGAACCCCCTTTTCCGGAAGCTGTAAAGAGACAAAAAGAGTAACGTAAGGCTGGGAAGAACCGGTAACTTGTTGATTAATAGCAGGCCGTAGGTAGGACTTACTGGGTCTCACAGGGCAGGAACGGAGGAAGTGTCCAGAACCCCCACAGTAAAGGCACAGATTGCCCTGGCGTCTACGTAGTCTTTCCTCTGAAGTGAGTGGGGCACGGACTAGACCAAGCTGCATTGGTTCAACTTCAGGAGTGGCAGGAACCGGTGGAGCTGTGTAAGGTGGATGGACAGGAGTCGGTCTAGGCGTCATCCAAGTAGGGCGAGGAGTCTGAAAACGCTCTGTGCGTCGCTCACGCATGCGACGATCCAATTTAGTGGTAATTTGGATGAGGTCTTCCAAAGAATCAGGGGTCTCGATCCTGGCCAGTTCATCCTTCAGTGCTTCAGACAGCCCTTGACGAAACTGATATTTAAGGGCAGGTTCATTCCAACCAGTATCAGCTGAACTTTTCCGGAACTCTACAATATAGTCCTCTACAGGCCTTCGTCCTTGGCTCAGGTTATGCAATAAGGTTTCAGCCGTGGCCGTGCGCTGGGGGTCGTCGTAAAGTTGTGCCATACCCTCGAAGAAGGTATCTACTGAATTCAGGATAGGGTTCCTCTGTTCCATTAGGGTATGCGCCCAAGCTTGTGGTTCATCGGCTAAGAGAGAAATGATGAACCCAACTTTTACCACTTCTGACGAAAAGGTCCTGGGTTGCAGAGCCAAATACAGAGAGCAAGCGTTTTTAAAAGCCCTGAACTTCTTGCGATTGCCAGCAAAACGCTCTGGTATGGGAACCCTAGGTTCTGGAGCTGCCATGACCACAGTGGGACTGGTTGGCATCTGAGGAGAGGATGCTCCACTGGGAGGTGCAGAAGCTGCGGCAGGAGCTGGAGATGGTCCGGAAAGCTGCTGAAGGCGGCCATCAATTTGGGCGTAACCATCTTGCAATTTCTGGACGGCCTCAGTGAGGGCCGAGACCTGCTGACACAGGATCTCCAATGGGGAACGCGCTCTGTCGGCCTCAGACATGGCTGGTTTGTACTGTCACAAAGATAGTACTCACCGAGGCCGAGATGCCGAGAGCGGTTTTGCCTTTGCGACTAAGCGCAGTCCGCCCCCTGGAGTTGGGACAGGGAGTGAACGGCACGAAGAGGCACAAGCTCCCCAATGGACCGCAGGTGACTTGCTGGTGAGGTCTTGATAGAGAGGAGCCGCTGTGCAGGTACTGGTAGGCAGGTACAGGCAGGGGATCAAACACAGGGATAGTACTATCGTACTGCAGGATCTGCAAGGCAAGGTGACAAGATCAAGAGAGTCCAGGTACAAGCAGGAGGTCAGGCTAGGAGACAGGAGACAGTCCAGGTAACAGGCCGAGGGTCAAACAAAGGAGATTGGTGGGAATCCGATTAACAGGCAGAGGTCAGGTCCAGGAGAGAGGCAAGAGAAGTCCAAAAGGCAGATCCGGGTCACAACGGGTAGTCAAGTAGAGGTTCAGGAGACAGGTTCAGGTAATACAGGAAGCTGAGACAAACCAGCAATTTGTTTGACCCTCTGAGCGCCTTTTATAGGCAGCCCAGGGAATCACGTTGGGTGTGCACCAGTGCGCGTGCGTGAGCGCCGTAACGCTGAGCCGCGAACGCGCATGCGCCGAAACGCCGTTCCGCCGGGAATACGTAAAAAACGACCGGACCGGAACGAAGGCTTCTTCTGACACCCCAGCAGCGCCTGCACACCGCTGAGAGGGCTGACATCTTCCCTAGTGTTCGCGGGTTCCGGCGAGGTGAGTGGCCGCGAGCCGCAATTACGTCACTGCCGCACATGCACGTGGGAGCTGCCATTTACGGCACGGGCTCTGATGGTCCGGCACGGTAAGCCGGACCTTCAGAGCGCATGTGCTGGTGACGTCACTGGCTGCATGCAGTCTGAATATCTCCTAAACTGTGCAAGTTTAGGAGATACTCACAGTATCCACACCTCCCAAACTTTTGAGATGGGAATGAGGGACACCTATGGAATCAGCAAAAGTATGCAGGCATAGGACACACCCCTTGCCACGCCCCCCTTAAAGGAGAATTGTACAAAAAAACAAGATTGGTTTAACCCACAAGTGCTTATTTTTACCACTACTATTCCTTTATATTGGCTTCTGTAATTTACAAATGCAGCAATTTAGAAATCAGATGAAAGGTTTAGCACTGGGAAACAGTTTTTGATAGATAAAAAGTGCATTTTATATACAACTATATAGATCAGACCAAAATGAGGGACAAATGAGGAGGAAAGAGGGACAGAGGGACATTGCTCCAAATCAGGGACAGTCCCTCGAAATCAGAGACAGTTGGGAGCTATGAGTACCTACACCTTACTTCCTCTTTAATTGCCACTGGATGAAAAAATCGAAAAAAAGATAGAAAATGTTGTAAAAAAAAAACCTTTTCTTAGTTTATGTTATAAAGAAACTAATGTGTGCTGATGAGGCTGCACTGATAGACACGCATAGACACGCATAAGCTGCACTGATGAGAAGGCACTGATGAGGCGGCACTGATGAGAAGGCACTGATAAGGCGGCACTGATGAGAAGGCACTGATGAGGCAGCACTGAAGGGCACTGATAGGCGGCACTGATGAGAAGGCACTGATGAGGCTGCACTGAAGGGCACTGATAGGCGGCACTGATGGGCACTGATAGGTGGCACTGATAGGCGGCACTGATGGGCACTGATAGCATAGTTGCCAACAGTCCCGATTTTCCCGGGACAATCCCGATTTTGGGACCCTCATCCCGATTTAATCTTGTTCCGAGTGTTTTCACGATATGTTTGGGTTTGACCCGAGAAAATCGCGAATGTTTTTGTCAAAAAACGGCAACGGCTCCACGAAAATGGCCGCCGTCGCCTCCACGAGTCAGTGTTGTTTCCCATTGTGTTCAGTGCAGGGGCAGCCAATCGGCTTCTCTCTTCAGTGTACAAATAGAAATTACTATTGTACACTGAAGCCTATTGGCTACAGGGATTGGCGACCCCTCCCCCCTCTCCACTGAACACAAGGATATGTTCAGTCGCCGCCGCCGCCAACCCTCCGCTCTGCCCCGTGTGTGACAGTGTACAAGAGCGGCACTGGTGGAAAGAGCGGGGCTCGCTGGCTGGGGACAGTGCAATGATGGTCCTGGCTCCCCCCTTGCAATGAGCAGGGACACAGTCACACTAATGGAAGGACCGGGGCTCCGCTGGCTGGGGACAGTGCACTGATGGTCCTGGCTCCCCCTTGCACCCTGTCCCCCATATCACCACCATATCTGTTTCCCCCCTCCCCTTGTGTCACCACCATACCTGCACCCCCCTCTCCCCCGTGTCACCACCATACCTGATTCACCCCTCCCCCTGTGTCACCACCATACCTGCAACCCCCTCCATCCGTGTCACCACCATACCTAATTCCCCCCTCCCCCTGTGTCACCACCATACCTGCACCCCCCTCTCCCCTGTGTCACCACCATACCTAATTCCCCCCTCCCCCTGTGTCACCACCATACCTGCAACCCCCTCCCCCGTGTCACCACCACACCTGCACCCCCCTCTCCCCTGTGTCACCACCATACCTGATTCCCCCCTCCCCCTGTGTCACCACCATACCTGCAACCCCCTCCCTCGTTGTCACCACCATACCTGCACCCCCCTCTCCCCTGTGTCACCACCATACCTGATTCCCCCCCCCTGTGTCACCACAATACCTGCAACCCCCTCCCCCGTGTCACCACCATACCTGCAACCCCTTCCCTCTGTGTCACCACCATACCTGATTCCCCCCTCCCCCTGTGTCACCACCGTACCTGATTCCCCCCTCCCCCGTGTCACCACCATACCTGAAACCCTCTCCCCCCATGTCACCACCATACCTGCACCCCCCTCCCCCCATGTTACCACCATACCTGATTCCCCCCTCCCCCTGTGTCACCACCATACCTGAAACCCCCTCCCCCCATGTCACCACCATACCTGCACCCCCCTCCCCCCATGTTACCACCATACCTGCTTCCCCCTCGCCCCATGTTACCACCATACCTGCTTCCCCCTCCCCCCGTGTCACCACCATACCTGCACCCCCCTCTCCCCCCGTGTCACCACCATACCTGCTTCCCCCTCCCCTCCGTGTCACCACCATACCTGCGCCCCCCGTTTCACCACCATACCTGTTTCCCCCCTCCCCCCGTGTCACCACCATACCTGCTTCCCCCTCCCCCCCCGTCACCACCATAACTGCCTACCCCCTCCCCCCCGTGTCACCACCATACCTGCTTCCCCCCTCCCCCCGTGTCACCACCATAACCTGCAACCCCCTCCCCCCCATATCACCACCATACCTGCAGCCCCCTCCCCCCATATCACCACCATACCTGCAGCCCCCTCCCCCCATATCACCACCATACCTGCCCCCCCTCCCCCATGTCATCACCATACCTGTTCCCCCCATGTCGCCACTATACCTGCACCCCTCCCCCCATATCACCACCATACTTGCCCCCCCTCCCCCATGTCATCACCATACCTCTTCCCCCCATGTCGCCACTATACCGGCACCCCCTCCCCCCATATCACCACCATACCTGCAGCCCCTTCCCCCCATGCCTCCACTATACCTACCTCCCTCCCCCATGTCACCACCATATCTGCACCCCCTCCCCCCATATCACCACCATACCTGCAGCCCCTTCCCCCCCCTTCCTCCACTATACCTATCTCCCTCCCCCATGTCAACACCATGCCTGCACCCGCCTCCCCCCAATGACAACACCATGCCTGCATCCCCCTCCCCCCATGCCTGCACCCCCTCCCCCAAGTCATCACCATGCCTGCACCCCCTCCGGCCTAGTCACCACCATGCCTGCATAGGGTGCCCACGTGTCCCGGATCGCCCGGGATTGTCCCTGATTTCTTATATTTGTCCCGTGTCCTGGGCATCTTCATTCCGGGACAATACAGTGTCCCAGAATGAAAAAAAAAACACACCGCCAGACCAGTCCGCTCCTCCGACACCGCCGCCACCCTTATATACATTACACACTACTACACAGTCTCACACATGAGTCATCATAGGCTGGTTGCTAGTGTTAAGTGCAATTTTCAACTGAATTGCCTCTAGTTTATATTGCTTTGCCAAATTTAGCTCTCAAAGAAGTAAGACACAGAATCAGGAGTTTCTGTATATCAGTTCCAAGCCTTAAAGGTCCCGTACTGTCTGAACTGAACTGCTTTATTGGAGCTTTTTATAAGGCTGGTTACAGAAACACATATTTCACCAAATTTCCATATAAGGTAACAAGCAGTATATTTCAACATACATCACGCTGGACTTACATCTGGAAAACCTTAAGCTAGTCTTGCAACATATGCTGATACATACACATAATGCAGAGAAATGAAAAACAACTTAAGTAGAACTCTAACCCATTATTTCCAACCTTATCAATTTCCCCCTTTGACATCATCCCCTCCACGATTCTGGGTCCTTGCAAACAAGTGAACAGCCGATACTTCAAAGAGTACTATCCCTGACCGCAGGTTGTCAGAGGAGGATAAGTCTTCTCTATTTACCCTCATCCCTCAAATCCATACCTGCATCTTATAAGCAAAGAGAATAGAAAAGGGGTGATGTCAAGTTACCCTTTAGAGTTCCTAATACCTTTCTCTTTCCATTCTGTCTGTTCGTGCCTTAATCTTCCTATATAAGCAACAGTTTATCAAGGTAAGCAGTACAAAAGCTAAAATTAGAATAAGTATCGGATTGAGCATCCAATTAAAAATTGCCGTAGCAGTGGGTGACCATCCAGCAAATACATCATACCAATGATGTGTTGTTTCATCTCTTATTTGTGAGGATAAATGTATTAATTTCCCTTTATCTATAACTGCAGATATTAGATTATTTTGAAGGGTATGTTCTTGTGTCTCTATGTGTTCTCTAAGTATTTCGGACTCATTTAAGATTTGCCGTAAGGGCTCTAATGATATTATAAAAGGAGTAGTATCAGTAAGATTATCTACCGTCCATTCTAGATTAAATATTCTATGTGCATCTGGTTCAAAAAGGAAAGTGTCATTTTGCCATTTAAGCATTTTAACATTCTTTACGCATCCTGAAAAAGGGGCCGTTTTATTTAAACTTTCCATAGTTTCCTGATCATTTGTGACTAAACAAATATGTTGTGGTCCTATCTCCATAAATCTGTTTCCTACACCTACTGGTAATCTCTGAAACTTACATATGTTAGATTGATGTTTCAATAAGCAAGGTTCATAGACTGGAGAACTTCTCCCACAGACTATTCCCTTATTAGTTTTAGCACATAGACTTAGATCATGAGTCATGTTTTGTGTATCTACATAGTGTCCATAAATCTCAGGATACCAAAATTCAGGTAGATCCCTTCCTATCAGGAGTGGCATCACTATTAACTTACACATTACCTGGACCTCCTCCACTTTGTATACATCAAACCTTCCAGCACACCATCTTTCCTCACATTCAACTTCTTTTCCTGGTACTTCAAACCATGTACTTTCTAAATTTAAACCCTTGAAATAGTTCATCCAAGTGCGATAATTCCCTAATCGTAGCTCATCTCGAGCTCTATTAATTTGAATGTGATAAGATAGTGTAGAAAAAGCACATTGAGTAATGTTTATGAACTCCTGATTTGCTTTCCACAACTCCAGACTGACTAGTGCTGTGTGATTAACCATAATATTGAGATATTTAGTTAATTGTACCTGACTAATTTGTGTTTCGAATGTTGTAGGTAAACATTTGCTTGTGATTATTAAACTATCAGCTATGTGACTTCCTGCACGTTTCCACTTATTTTGTATCGTTTCCATCTGTATCCCATTCATTATTCCCATTCCCTTTCTGGTACAAAATACCATTCGTAGTAAGGATATTGCGTTATACTCTTATCCTGATTTACCCATCTAAGATCAGTACTATTTTCATGAACCGTTACATTGATACCGGGAGTCCATGCATAAACAAACATTTGAAAACATTCAAGCACTATTATCATAGTTAGAAGGATCTTCATTCTGTTTCTCTCGGTTCAAGACTCTTTTTGCAGTGTGATGCGTGGATCCAGGCTGCTTTTCCTTCCAATTTCACTGAAGTGGCTGTGGTCAAAAGCACTTGATAAGGACCTTCAAATCTAGGTTCCAATGTCTTTCTGGTGTGTTTCTTAACATATACATAATCTCCTGGTAGCAGTGTATGTTATTGAGTTAGGGTCTGAAAGAGAAGAATACACACTTTTGTGGATCTTAGTTAGACGTTGTTGTAATTGTATCATATATGCAGTCAAACTATCACATTGCAATTGCATACTCTGTGGAAAGTATAGACCTAATCTAGGTGCATTCCCAAAAAGTATTTCATATGGGGACAATCCTGTTTTCCCTGTTGGAGTGTATCTTATGGAGAACAAAGCCAAAGGCAGGCATTCTGGCCATGGCTTGTTTAACTCTTGCATGGCTTTTTGTATTTTCAACTTTATTGTCCCATTTACTCTTTCCACTGATCCTGAACTCTGTGGATGATAAGGGGTGTGGAAACTTTGTTGAACCCCTAACATGGTCATCACATTCTGCATGATTTCTCCTGTAAAGTGTGTCCCCCTATCTGATTCTATTGTTTCAGGAAGACCAAACCTAGGTATTAACTCAGTGATCAGTTTCTTGGCTGTGGCTTTTGCTGTAGCTGATTTTACTGGATAGCTTTCGGGCCAACCTGAGAATAAATCGATACACACGAGGACAAATTCCAAGGGGCCGCTCTTAGGCATTTGTATGTAGTCAATTTGCAGTCTCTGGAAGGGGTATTGGGCCCGGACCTGGTGTTTTCGTGGGGTTTTTACTCTCTGTCCTGGGTTATTCAGGAGACAGATTTGGCAGGCTGCACAGTAGTTTCTCGCAGTACTACTGAATCCAGGGGCGAGCCATCCTTGGTTCACAATCCTATACATGGAATTGGAACTGACGTGTGTGGGTAGGTGAACTGCCGCTGCCATTGCTGGGTAGAGAGAGGCAGGTAGGCATACTTTGCCTCCTTCCCTCCATACATTGTCAAGGTCTGGTGCTGCTCCCATCCCGACCCACTTATCTTTCTCGCTCTCCCCTGCTTGCTCCTGTAATTTACTCAACTGCTGCCATGTTGGTTCTGGGATACTCACCTCTACCGCTGCTAAGGTCTCAGTGCTTCCTTCCCCTAGAGCTGCCTGTTTTGCAGTCAAATCTGCAAATGCATTTACTTTTGCCTCAATTGTTTTTGCGCTCGTGTGTGCCGCTATCTTCATAATGGCCACTCGTTTAACCTTTTGAAGATTGTTCAGGACTCTCTTAATCCCTTCTCCATGTTTTACAGGTGTACCTGCTGCTGTCAGATAACCTCTAGCCCTCCATATGTGGCCATAATCGTGCGCTACACCATAAGCGTAGGCAGAGTCAGTATAAATATTCCCTTCTCGTCCTTTTAAGTATTCTAGGGCTTGTTCTAAAGCTTTTAATTCTGCTTCTTGTGCTGACATGTGGGCTGGTAAGGGCTGTGCTTCAATCACCTGTGTATCAGTCACTACAGCATACCCTGTGTGATATTTACCCTTGTCATCAGCAAACCAGAAGGGTGTCAGTTTCCTCATCTCCTTCCTTATTATCACTATTATTCCCCCTTGCCAAATCTGGTGACTGAAGAGGCAAAAAGGTGGCCAAATTTAAGGTTGTACAGCGCTGAAAAGTGACATTTGGAGGTAAAAGTAAAGTACACTGTAACCTTAATTGCCTAGCCATTGAAATGTGTTTGGGCTGAACTTGAGACAAGATTGCATGTATGTCATGTGTGGTGTGCACTACGTAAGCATATACGGTACAATTTTCAAACAATCGTATAATGGCTGCATCAAAGCGCTAGCATGTGGTATCCATTGTCTACAATATGACACAATACCTAAAAACATACGCAATTGTTTGAAATTCCGTGGGGGTAACATTCCCTTCATCACTTGAACCCTCTCATTAGTGAGATGTCTTGTACCCTGTGATATACAATGTCCCAAAAAGATAACTTTTTTTCTGACACACTTGCAACTTTTTCTTATTAACCTTGCAACCTTTTTCTGCCAAAAATCGCAACAAATTAAGGGTGGTATGCAGGCTTTCAGTCTTTCACTTATCTGTGGAATTAATCCTTCCATAAACTGTCTATTGAAGGCTCGGATCGTGACTGGCAGAGCCAAATCCAATCCCTCATCTGCCATCATACTTTCCATAGATAAGTAAAATTCCGATACAGTCTGTCCTGGCATTTGTCTCATGGGTGATATTGACCCCCTCTCCTGTTGTTTTGCCTGACAGAAAGCTTCTAATCTAGCAATAAAAGGGGCCCTTGAGTCTATGTGTCTGACGTGTCCTGCCTCTAGATTGCCATCCCCCTCAGCTTGGTCTGCAGGTCGGTCATAAACTGGTTAGACAGGGTCAGAGTCATTTTATGTCTGCATAAATCCTCCCCATCCTGCCAGGTTGCTTCATGTGTATTCATTAACTGTGTCACAAATCTACAGAAAGCAGCTGGCTTTGCTACCGGGTCTGGGGCGCTCTGTATTAATGCCATAAGAGTGTCTGCTGACCAAGGCTTCCAAGTCCTTATTTGCATCCTACGAGTAATAGTAGGTGGGGCGTGTGGATGGGCTGCTTGTCCAAATTCTGGATTATTTACCTGTACAATACGTGTATCAGTGTGTACGGGGGCTACAGTTTCTGAATGAGGTTTTTGTGCTCCACAAACCTGACAAACCCATCCTCTCCCCTCAAGTACAGGATATATCTTGTGTGGTTTACGTTCTATGTCAGTATATGGGGGTGGGATGGCTGAGCTAAGATTATTTAAAATTTCAACATTTTTTGTTCTTCTGTCTTTCATATCCCAACCATCACAATCTGGATTATATTTCCACCCCTCTTCTTTCGCTCTATTTGAGACCTTAATTAAGCATTGAACCTGACGCATCCATTGCTTCTCTAACACCTCTCCTTGCCTGTCCCTTTTTATTTCACTCCATACATTCGGGTCTAAACCCGCTGCTCCTTTCACCTTAAATTTACGAAGGACATTCTTTAAGTCCTATGCTTCATCTTTCCCATAGATGTTCTTAATTATCTGTGGCACCGTATAATGCGCCACAATTCCCTGACGGGGTTTCGTGTTCTGCTGGCCCATTCTGACAGTCCGTGCCTAGGTAGCGTGTGGGACACTTAGTGTACAGTACAAAGCACTAAAAAAGCTACACTAGTTCCTCGTTGCCTTCCTCCTAGGGTGCCAGAATACTAAAAACCTCTCCGGATGAGATTTCTGAAATCGAATTACTTTATATGCTAGCCAACTGACAAATATTATGACCAGACTGACAGCTACAAAATATACAAGCATTCCTTTAAGTGACCAGGTATCCGACTAGATCTCCGGGCTTATGGAGACCTTATTCCCCCCCGTATCTGGGATCCCTCTCATGCACTCTTATCCCTGCTTTATGGAGCAGACAGGGCTTATGCTCTCAACCCGTCTATGGTTTATGAATTAAATTGAATATCAAACTTAAGCGTCAGACCCCCCGGAAGGCGCATTCCGTTGCTCATTGGGATGATATTCTTTCAATTCATACCAACCTTGGCAAGGCTCATTCACTTTCTCAACAAGACAGACAGACAACAAACAACAAATAATTCCAGCAATATAAACCAAAATATGCAGTAATTCTAGACTCACCACTTCAGAGGCTGGTGTTTTAAAACCAGGAGAACCGTAACTGACAGAACGGATAGGCACAAATCAGGGGAGCACAGAATATAAGAAAAAATAAAGCTTTTTCTTACCTGCGCAGGTTTTCAATCTGTGGTTCCCGGAAAGCCTGTCCTTTTGTTCCGTCAGTACTCATTCATCCACCTCTTGAAGTATCATCAGTAAGTCCCTGTGTTCGGGCGCCAGAAATGTTAAGTGCAATTTTCAACTGAATTGCCTCTAGTTTATATTGCTTTGCCAAATTTAGCTCTCAAAGAAGTAAGACACAGAATCAGGAGTTTCTGTATATCAGTTCCGAGCCTTAAAGGTCCCGTACTGTCTGAACTGAACTGCTTTATTGGAGCTTTTTATAAGGCTGGTTACACAAACATATATTTCAGCAAATTTCCATATAAGGTAACAAGCAGTATATTTCAACATACATCACGCTGGACTTACATCTGGAAAACCTTAAGCTAGTCTTGCAACATATGCTGACACGTACACATAATGCAGAGAAATGAAAAACAACTTAAGTAGAACTCTAGCCCATTATTTCCAACCTTATCAATATATATATATATATATATATATATATATATATATATATATATATATATATATATATATATTTTAGCAGAGACCCTAGAGAATAAAATGGCAGTTATTGCAATATTTTATGTCACACTGTATTTGCGCAGCGATCTTTCAAACGCAATTTTTGGGGGAAAAAATACACTTCAATGAATTTACAAAAAAACAAAACAGTAAAGTTAGCCCAATTTGTATAACGTGAAAGATGATGTTACGCCGAGAATCATGAGAGAATTGTGATTTTTATGCTAAGCAAAAAAAATTGTGATTCTCATTTTATCAAATTATACCCGCCAACAAAAAAAACGATATTGTTTCAACTCTAGCAATAATACAATTTAGCATACAAACATACTGGGTATGCACTATCCAAAATGGAGGGGGGGGGAGACAAGGGAACAAAGGGGGCTTGCAGAATAATTATTACGGGAGTGTAGCGCTACCCTTGTAAGGGCCGCTGGCTATTGCTTATCCTCTTGTGCTGCCTGGACCCTGGGAACTTTCCAGCCCTTCTAAAACTCTAGGTTCTGACATGATGTATACCCCTTTAAATGAATCACCATACCCGCACCCCCCTCTCCCCCGTGTCACCACCATACCTGATTCCCCCCTCCCCCTGTGTCACCACCATACCTGCAACCCCCTCCCTCCCTGTCACCACCATACCTGCACCCCCCTCTCCCCCCGTGTCACCACCATACCTGCACCTCCCTCCCCCTGTGTCACCACCATACCTGCACCCCCCTCTCCCCCCATGTCACCACCATACCTGTTTCCCCCCTCCCCCCGTGTCACCACCATACCTGCAACCCCCTCCCTCCGTGTCACCACCATACCAGATTCCCCCCTCCCCCTGTGTCACCACCATACCTGCAACCCCCTCCCTCCATGTCACCACCATACCTGCACCCCCTCCCTCCATGTCACCACCATACCTGATTCCCCCCTCCCCCTGTGTCACCACCATACCTGATTCCCCCCTCCCCCTGTGTCACCACCATACCTGCACCCCCCTCTCCCCCCGTGTCACCACCATACCTGCACCTCCCTCCCCCTGTGTCACCACCATACCTGCACCCCCCTCTCCCCCCGTGTCACCACCATACCTGCACCTGCCTCCCCCCATGTCACCACCATACCTGCTTCCCCCTCCCCCCCGTGTCACCACCATACCTGCACCCCCCTCTCCCCCCGTGTCACCACCATACCTGCTTCCCCCTCCCCCCCGTGTCACCACCATACCTGCATCCCCCTCTCCCCCCATGTCACCACCATACCTGTTTCCCCCCTCCCCCTGTGTCACCACCATACCTGCTTCCCCCTCCCCCCCGTGTCACCACCATACCTGCAGCCCCCTCTCCCCTGTGTCACCACCATACCTGATTTCCCCCTCCCCCTGTGTCACCACCATACCTGCAACCCCCTCCCGCGTGTCACCACCATACCTGCAACCCCCTCCCTCCGTGTCACCACCATACCTGATGCCCCCCCCTCCCCCTGTGTCACCACCATACCTGCAACCCCCTCCCTCCGTGTCACCACCATACCTGCACCCATACCTCCCAACTTTTTCAGATGGGAATGAGGGACACCTATCAGCAAAAGTATGCAGCCATAGGACACACCCCTGGCCACGCCCCCTTAAAGGAGAATTGTACAAAAAAACAAGATTGGTTAAACCCACAAGTGTTTGTTTGTTTTTTTGTTTTGTTTTTTACCACTACTATTCCTTTATATTGGCTTTTGGAATTTACAAATGCAGCAATTTAGAAATCAGATAAAAAGGTTTAGTGCTGGAAAACACTTTTTGATAGATAAAAAGTGCATTTTATATACATCTATATAGATCAGATCAAAATGAGGGACAAATGAGGAGGAATGAGGGACAGAGGGACATTGCTCCAAATCAGGGACAGTCCCTCGAAATCCGGAACAGTTGGGAGCTATGCCTGCACCCCCTCCCTCCATGTCACCACCATACCTGATTCCCCCCTCCCCCTGTGTCACCACCATACCTGATTCCGTGTCACCACCATACCTGCACCTCCCTCCCCCTGTGTCACCACCATACCTGCTTCCCCCTCCCCCTGTGTCACCACCATACCTGCACCCCCCTCTCCCCCCGTGTCACCACCATACCTGCTCTCCCCCCCCCGTGTCACCACCATACCTGCACCCCCCTCTCCCCCCATGTCACCACCATACCTGTTTCCCCCCTCCCCCCTTGTCACCACCATACCTGCACCCCCCTCTCCCCTGTGTCACCACCATACCTGATTCCCCCCTCCCTCCCTGTCACCACCATACCTGCACCCCCCTCTCCCTGTCACCACCATACCTGCACCCCCCTCTCCCCTGTGTCACCACCATACCTGATTTCCCCCTCCCTCCATGTCACCACCATACCTGCAACCCCCTCCCTCCGTGTCACCACCATACCTGCAACCCCCTCCCTCCATGTCACCACCATACCTGATTTCCCCCTCCCCCTGTGTCACCACCATACCTGATTCCCCCCTCCCCCTGTGTCACCACCATACCTGCACCCCCCTCTCCCCCTGTGTCACCACCATACCTGCACCTCCCTCCCCCCATGTCACCACCATACCTGCTTCCCCCTCCCCCCCGTGTCACCACCATACCTGCTTCCCCCTCCCCCCGTGTCACCACCATACCTGCACCCCCCTCTCCCCCCGTGTCACCACCATACCTGCACCCACCCTCTCCACCCATGTCACCACCATACCTGTTTCCCCCCTCCCCCCCGTGTCACCACCATACCTGCTTCCCCCTCCCCCCCGTGTCACCACCATACCTGCACCCCCCTCTCCCCCCATGTCACCACCATACCTGCTTCCCCCCTCCCCCCCCATGTCACCACCATACCTGCTTCCCCCCTCCCCCCCGTGTCACCACCATACCTGCCCCCCCCCCCCATGTCACCACCATACCTGCAGCCCCCTCCCCTCATATCACCACCATACTTGCCCCCCCTCCCCCATGTCATCACCATACCTGTTCCCCCCATGTCGCCACTATACCTGCACCCCCTCCCCCCATATCACCACCATACCTGCCCCCCCTCCCCCATGTCATCACCATACCTCTTCCCCCCATGTCACCACTATACCTGCACCCCCTCCCCCCATATCACCACCATACCTGTAGCCCCCTCCCTCCATGCCTCCACTATACCTACCTCCCTCCCCCATGTCATCACCATACCTGTTCCCCCTCATGTCACCACCACACAGTACCTGTGTGAATGATCCTTTAGGGCCCTTTCACACAGTCCTTGTCCACACCATTCAGTAGATCTGTGAGCAAACCCCCCACTGTAGCTCGCGTTCAGAAGCGAACGCGCATGTAAGTTGCAATGACCGCCATTTTATTCCCTAGGGTGTCTGCTAAAAAAAACATATGTAATGTTTGGGGGTTCTGAGTAATTTTCTAGCAAAAAAATAATGATTTTTACATGTAGGAGAGAAGTGCCAGAATAGGCCCGGTATTAAAGTAGTTAAAAGCTGCCAATATTGGTGCCTTGAATACTTTGAAGTACAAAGGAGGGATTTGGGGTCTTATAGACCCCGGATCCCTAGAAAAAAATACTCAAAAATGCCGCAGTTGATCCTCACTTTACAACTACTTGTTTGGGTGGTCTCTTCTTGACCCTCAGGTTAGTTTTGGAGTATTTGGATTCTGTTGTTGAGGGACCCCACCCTAATGGATGGGACGGTTTTTGATGCGCTATAAGCCTTGACTACTGACCCCGGTGTTTTTATCAATTATTTATTCATATCCCCCCCCCCCCCAAAAAAAAAATACCTGAGACGTGACTATTGCTGTCACAGGGATATTTACATTTCTTGTGACAGCAATTAAAGTGATCAAAAAAAATAAGAACATTCCAGCGAGAGCAAAAATTCTAGCACAATACCGCCTCTGTAACTCTAAACAGGTAACCGTAAAAATATTTTTAAAGAGTGTCCTATGGAGATTTTTAAGTACAGTAGTTTGTCGCCATTCCAAAAGTGTGCGCAATTTCAAAGCGTGACATGTTAGGTGTATACTTGATGTAACATCATCATTCATACTATGCAAAAAATTGGGCTAACTTTAGCTAGCCCAATTTTTTGTTAACTTTAGTTAGCCCAAGTTTAGTTTTGCTTAGTTTTTTTTTTTAAATTCATTGAAGTGTATTTATTCTCAAAC